>NW_027555736.1:113019507-113264507 GCF_003287225.1 Phascolarctos cinereus | reverse complement strand
TGCACCAACAGCCCCAGGTTGGCATTGGGGGACGCGCCCCCGCCACCCCCAGGGAAGACCATGGAGGAGGACGAGGCGGACGAGGACGCGGAGGAAGAGGAGCAGGAGGAGGACACCGGGGCCGCTGGGCCCCCGCCGGGGGACCGCTCGAACTGGGACCAGATGAGCTGGGCCCCAGGCGGCGGGGCAGGCGCTGGATCGAAGCCTGGCAGCTCCGCGCAGCAGTCCGGGGAGGGGGCCGCCTCGCCTCCGGGGTACGCGTAGCCGTTGCCGTTGTTGTTGTTCCCGTTGTGGGCGAAGCTGAGCGCGGGGCTGGGTGGGCTGTAGTCCGTCAGGCGCGGGGTGGCCACAGCGCTGGTGCTGCCGCCGGTCCCCCCGCCAAAGTAAGAGTCCGTGGAGGCGCTGCCCAGCGAGCTGGAACTGTCGTTGCGGTAACTGGAGAAGGGCTTGCGACCCGGGGTGGGCGTGATGCTGGGGGTAGGCTTGCTCCAGAGGCTCCCAGGGCCGGGCCCGCCGCCCCCGTGGTGCAGGTCAAAGCCCACGTCGGTGCCATTGGCGTGGAAGTCGTTCTCGTCGGTGAGCTCGATGATGCCCCCGGTGCGCAGGGCGATGTGCGCCTCGATCTCCTCCCGAGCCCGGTCCACGTTCTCGGGCATGCCAGTCACCTCGAACACCGGCTCCTTGTCCCGGCTGGGCGTGACGATGTAGGTGTGTGTCTGCTGCTGGATCCGCTTGATGGTGGCCCCCTTGGGTCCCACCACCAGCCCCACCACGCGGTAGGGCACCCGCACCTGGATGGTGGTCTGGCCAGGCAGGTTGGGCGGCCCGGGCACCGTGCCATTGAGAGCGGTGTTTTTATTCCGGGAGGCGCGGATCATGGAGAAATGCTCCGCGGCCGAGATGATCTCCCTCCGGGCCATAGCTACGTCCTCCTTCCTGCCAGTCACAACAAAGACAGGCTCCTCCCCGCGAACCGGGGTCTTGATGTAAGTGTTGGTCTTAGCCCGTAGCGCTTTGATTTTACAACCTGGGAGCCGGGATGCAGGGAAAGAGAGAAAGAAACACACCGATTATCCGGGCATAACCGCGGAGGTGGGGGGTGAGCGGCTGCAGACCCGGGAAGCGGGGCGGGATGGGGGGCGACTTGGCGTTTCCTCCCTCATGCATACACTCTGGAGCGGGGGCACTCGCAGGGAGGACGGGTTTGCTTGGAGCTCGAGGAAAAGCCCCATCCGATCCCCAGCCCTTCGAAAAGACGGCAGTTGCCATGGGCTCAAAAGCAAAATCGAATACAAGTGAGCTGGGGGAAAAAATGCTGATCAACACTTAGTGCCCAACACATTCCTTCAGAGCAAATCAGTTGGAGGGGGAAAGGAGAGTGGCTGCGAGAAGATCGCTCCCTCCCAATGCGGATGGTCTTGATTCCCGGGCCCATTGTTCCTCTTCTATGCTCCATTTCGGTTTCTAGAAATCCTGACTTCTCTTCCTCTTCCAGATTCTCCCCCTCCCCCCACACTCTTAAAAAGGAGGGACCACATTTTCCCCCTGAATGCATTTCCCATTAAATTAAATTTCCCGGGGCGAAGGAGGGGAAAGGTGGGCGAGATGGGCTGTGATTTTAGTAGGTGAAAGTGCATCTTGGCATTGGTGCAGCAAGACTCCAGGAAAACCCACATCTGCACTTTCTTTGTCTGGGGGGACTGCCCGTAATAGCATCGCTAGTTCACTTCAGCTTTTAGTGTCGCATATCACACACACACATACACACACACACATCATACCACACATGTCCACCCAGCATGAAGAGCACCCCCCTTTTAATTCCTTCCACTCTCTGCCTTTTTCGCCCACCCAACTTCCTCCAAATACCCACCTTGCCTTCCCACTATCTCCGCGACATGTTCCGAGCTGGGCACCGGCACGCATTCAGTCATGTTCACGCTCTTCTTCCGGGGCTCATTGTCGTACAGGGAGCCGGTCTCGTCATTGTCCAGCCCCAAGAGCGAGAGCTGATCCAGCGCGATCTGCAAGGCTCTCTGGTCATCCAGGGTTTCTCCACCTCCGCCGCCGCCGCCGCCGCCGCCGCCGCCACCGCCGCCGCCGCCGCCGCCTCCTCCTCCTCCTCCTCCACCACCGCCGCCACCGCCGCCACCGCCGCTCCCGTTCCTCTCCAGGTCTGCAAAGAGCGAACTGGGCATAGTTCCCCTGTGTGTGCTGCACCCTCCTTCTCCTCCTCCTCCTCCTCCTCCTCCTCCTCCTGCACTCGGTTCAGTAGTAAAAGATCAGACACAAAGAAAAACCCAAGGCAGATGGCCAGGAGGAGAGAGGAGAGAGGGCGGCTGCTTGGAGATGGCTCAGCTGCCGTTTTTTTGCTTTATTATCTATTCTTTCAGTGCAATCCGGTTTATAAAATGCTTGCAGAATCCCCCCACCTGGTTCCCCACCCCAAATTTTCTGGAGGGGGTGGGGTGGGGGTAATAATGGAGAGGATGAGATTTCCCCCGGAGTTCCTGCCTGGCCACAATGCCAAGCGATGGTAGCGTTTCTTTAAGGAACCCCTCCCCGGCTCCACTCACTCACTCAGCGTTTTTTCCTCTTCTCCCCTCCTCTAGTCTGAGCCACTGCAGCCAGACGGCACTAGAGGGGGATAAGGGAACCGCAACGTCACGGGCAGGAGCTGACACTACAATGCTACTGACACTATCGCTGTGTGAGGCGATTGGACAGGCGGGAAGCGGAGAGGGCGGGAGGAGGATGTCTTAACAGTCTCCCTTCCTCGCCCCCTCCCCCCCGCCCTCGTCCTCCCTTCCTTCTCCCCTCCCTTCCCTTCCCCCTCCCCCCCCAGCCGCAAACGCCTCTCTTTGTTGTCTAATGCAGAACAATAAAGACGCGAGACACTTGTTTGTATCTATCAACCAGGAATAAATCATTGTTTCCATATGTCCCCTCGCTGTTCCTTATTTTAAAGGGGGAAACGTGCTGAACTTTTTTTTTTTTTGGTAATTGTATAAAGGGGCCCGAGTCTAATGGACCGTCTCCCATAAACTACTTTTTCCTGCTCCTCGTAAATCACTTTCAAAGCGGAAAGGTGCGTCTTGGAGGAAGGCCTATTGTCTGTCCAAGCCCGCGTTACGCTCCTCACAGAAGCCTTGACAAAGAAAACTTGAGTGGGGGCAGACTTATTCTGGTCAAACGTTAAGAGATGAAAGAAAACGGGTAATCGGAAACGCCGCCTGGAAAGCTGCCTACCTTCACAAAAAAATGCACATGACAATAGAAGAAGCTTGCAACGGAACTCGCGCGCGCTCACGAACACGCGCGCACACACATACACACACACGCACACACAACCTGCAGCAGTGATCACTATTTCATTTCAACCTATTTTGATTCTGTTTCGACAGAACCGGGAGTGCACTTAAAGTCAGAAAGAGCACCTGCCTGCTCTAGGGATAATGATCAGTTTCTGAAACTGATCGGTCTCATTCCGGACTCCCGCGGAACAGACCATCGCCCAGCTTGCACAGACAAATGCAAAGCAGCCCTAGTGCAATTCGGGTGAATGGGGCATGCGCGCCGGGTCGCCTGGTGCAAGCGAGGCATGCGCGGTGTGCAGCCCCCCTGGGTTTAAGTGGAAGGAGGAGGGCTGTCACTTTAAGACTAGGGCTGCATACTCGGAAAGAAGACTGGACCCGGGAGCCGTCCTCAGCCGCCCCAGGCTCCTCCCCGGCGGGAGCAGCAGCTTGGCTCTCTGGGGGTGTGCGTGCGCCCGCCCGCCCTCCTGCCTGCCTTGCCCTCCCACCCCTAGTCTGCAGCTACAAGCCGCGTCCTCCCAGGGCAGAGCTCGTGTGCTCGGTTTTTGTGCCGTCTGCAGGATTGAGGCTGGGAATAGGGAGGAGGATGGGATGGGCAAGCTAGCAGCCCGAGTGGACGCACTCAGGGGCTGGTGGGGTGTGCAGCCCTCTTCCTCTGAAGAGACACTGGAGGTCTCCTGGGAGGTGGGGGACCTGGGTCCCCGGTGTGAGCTGGGGGCGGGGCGAAGGAGGACGCGTGTCCTCGCTGGGATTTTAGGAGAGGCAAAGATAAGGAAGGAGCCAGCCCTTTCGAGGCTAGAAAGCTGTCCCCATCCCTGATCCAGATGCTGGACTCCCGGGAGTCCACAAAACCTGCCGGCCCCGAAGCAACAGCGGCTGGAGTAAGGCTGAGGGGAGGGCAGGCAGGGAGTCCAGTGGTGCCCGCCTCCCTTGCCCTGTCCCTCCCTCAGTCTGTCCTTCCATCCCTCCCGCCCCCTGACAGCTCTCTAAGCCTTCCGCGGGGCCGTGGCTGGGGCAGGCTGGGAAGGAAGGCGTGACCGCTTAGGGGTCTGGACCGCTTTCCTGGGGCGGTTGGAAGAGGACTTGCAGACCCATTGGCTGGGGGAGGGCGAGGGAGGAGGGACGCGAACTCTCAAGTAGCCTCGTGTCACTCTCACGCGGGCGGGAACTCGGACGTCTCCCTCCCCCACTCGCGTCCTCCCTGGCTTCTGACCTGGGAGCCAGACATCCGTTTCCACACACGCTCTTTTCTCCATTTCTCTTTCCCTTTGTTCAGTCCTTCGCTGTTTAATATCCCGGCTCTTTTCTTCCCACCGGGGTCAGCCTCTCACTTCACAATTGCCTCACGGCCTCCAGGGTTCAGACTTTTTCTTTCTGAAACGATCCATCTTTCAGCGCCGTGATGACAAGGGTTTTACATATCTCCAAAATCAAAATGAAACGTACAAAGCGGTCCGCTAGTAGCTAGGTATATTAGTAGCAGTAGAGATGATAATCATAGGAATGAGAATTGTTACTTTCTCTGAAGGTTCTCCTGGAGTGATAAAGTACTTAATTTCTGTTCATCACTTTCATCACGCCGGGCAGAGATAGGATCTCAAGGGAAGTCCACTCGAGAGCGGATTTAAAGGGTAGGGTGCTGATAATGCCCCCTAGGGAACTAAGTGTAATAAGTCACAGGTAATTATTTCTCTTTGCCATTTCCTCAGGATGTTTACATCTGTTTCAGTGGGCTCTTTTTGTTTGTTTGTTTTTCTCGGAAGGGACTGCTTACAGGCCCTGGGCTCTTAGAAAAATGTTACCTAAACCTCAGTTCAAACCACAGCCAGAAAAAATCTGCTAGGGAAACGTTTATCCCTTTGCCCCACCTTAGAGAAAAGAATCCAAATGTAGAAAACTGATTGTCAGCTTGAGGGAATGAGGCCAAGGCAGTTATCTCTAGGCTCCTGCTGAGATGAATGGGTTCTGACTACCCAATGTAGGGTTCTGGAAGGATAGAATAAAGATGTCATTACTAGTGTTACTCCTGGGCTGTAAGAGACAAAATGTGACAGCGACAACAAAAGTGTGTTGGCAGAGAGACATTTAAAAAGTTTTTCAAATTTGAATTTTTTAAAGGTTTGCAGCGTTATTCCCTGGAGACAAATAATGTACCAAATTGTATTAGGAAGTGCTTGGTTCCTGAGTGGATCTTATTTGATCACTTTTTCATATTCATACACACTTATTTCTTAATCTTCAAAGTGAAAAGGTTGTACCTAGATTTACACAAAGGTAAGCAAATTCACTTAAACTCCCTGGGCCTCAGTTTACTAATCTGCTGCCAACTCTAAATCTGTTTTTCTATGTGAATTCAAGATAAAGAGGGCAAGGACTCTTTCCATAGGGGAGAGTCAAGGAGTCCTCTTACCAGCTTCTCACGCCTAGATTTAAAGGGCAGGGTGGAAAAGCTAGGAATAACCCCTTCCTTCCAGACCACAGTAATTAAATATCAAGGATGTTAGTTCTGGCTAATCCTGAAGAATCCTAGATCTAAAAAGTTGAGAATCCTATACCAAAAAGACTAACACTAATGGGACTAGACTAGGAGAATTAAGTGTGCAACTGAAATTGCATATGACTGCAACCAGGGAGGAAATGGCCTGGGGCCAGAGAAGGGGAACAGTGAGGAGACAGGGGGGAAGAAAACAAAGGAGGAAGGAAGAGCAGGAGGCAATGAGAGATGTGGGTCAATGAGTGACATTAAGGGGACCATATTATCAGAAAGACAGAAAGTTGCAATTTCCGAAACTGCTTTCCTCATTATAAACATTATCAAATTAGATGATATATGTGGGAACACTTGGTAAACAGTAAAGTAGTCTTTAAGAGTGCCTGAGACTTGCCCAGCCCCCAAAATCTTCATTAAAACAACTCTCCAGATAAATTTTGCCTTGAGCATATCAATTCTTTCAATGCCCCTGTCCCCTAGGAAATTGACATGGACACTATGATACCTAATGATTTTGGGTGTAGTTGTCCATTGGTCTGGGCCTCATCTAATCTTGTGAATAATCAGCAGGCACTTTCATTTTTGAAATACCTATGTCAAAGATACTTTGTGGCCTAATTCTGCATAAACCAACTCCTTTAGCAAACTATAAATTTGTCCCAGATGCTCAATTTGATTTAATTAATACATGTTTATTGAATTGCATTGATGCTCTTTAGTTGCGTTATATTATATAAAAGGTGATGATACATCATACCTCATTAGTTCCGGTGCTATCCTTACCAGATTCTGTAGAACTCTGGAGATAAGGCTTCTCCTGGTTACAAACACACATACATACATACAGTTTTCCAAATGTGCAGTTTTAGATGGATGCAGTATTTCAGTTAACATGTAATCTCAAGGAAAAATTAATTTTTTCACAAAAGGAAATAGATCCATTGAAGAGAATAATAATGATACTTTGTGTAGTTTCTATTCCTGAGGAGCTCTGTTTTGCAAACATTTTACTTGTTTTTGCTTTTAAATCTCCACAAATCTCTTCAAAGCATGTAGCAGAGAGCCTCAGTTTGTAAACAGAAGGATAACCACAACTTACTCATCTCTTCAAGGTAAATTATAATGTGTGGATTTCTAGACTACACAACTAATATTATAAACTGGGATAACTTTTAAGTAGTTATATTATTCAAAGAGGAGGCAAACGGTATCACTACCAGGCTTTTCCCTATGCCTGAAACGTCTTCTTCCCTCTTCCTTCCCCTCCTTTCTACCATTCCCCTTCAATTCCTGCTAATTCTTTTAAAGGGATAGGAATTGGACCTGTGATTTCATCAATCTGGAGAACTCCTATAAGTAAAGAAATTGCTTCTACCAATGCAGGTCAACATCTTCTCTGTAATTTAGAGATTTAGAGTTTGCAGATTGGAGATGTAAAACCCCCCTTCAGCAACACTTCAGAGTGCCTCCAAACCAGATTATTATTCCCAGTAATTGGGAAATAGTTAACAAAATAAATAAAAATACAATAGAACATAGATAATGTTACTGTGTAGTTTTCCAAGTTGTTTTGCAGACTGCAAGAATCCTCATGTACAGCTTAGTGGTTGCATCAGTCTTTTGAGTTTGACACCACTGGTCTAGCATACTGAAAGATTAAGTGATTTGCCTGGGGTCACCCAGCCAGTATATTTCAAAGTCTGGGCTTGACTGAACCTTGGTCTTTCTGGCTTAGAGGTCTACTATCTACTGTGCCATCCTGCCTCTCATATTCCTTGAAAGACCCACTCAAATGTTACCTCCTCCATGAATTCTTCCCAACACTTGCTAATAGTGAATAACCTCCTACTTCATGCATTGTGTCATAGTTATGTGGCAGTTATATTAGAGCGCATGGCATTTCTATTAGAATGAAAGCTCACAATGACAGGGACCTTGGGTATCTATCTAGACCTATCTTCCTGAAACCTGATTGGCACAATATTCTGCATACATTAAGAGCTTAATATTTGCTGAATTGAAAATTCAGTCCTATCTATAAGGAATAATCACTTCAATATATATTGAATTGTATTGTTGTATCTCCCCTGTTGGTTCTATCTGTATCTGAAGCTAAAGCTACATGTGTGCATATACACGCACAGGTGTGCGTGCGTGCACACACACACACATATATACACATATATATACAAAGTATGTGTGTGTATATGTGAATGTGTCTTTGTATGTGTGTGTATATATATACAACCTATATAGAGATATACTTGCTACTTGTTTTTGCTCAACTCTCTTCTTCCCTACTCAGTGCTCTGAAATCTGGCTTCTTTCCCTGACCACTCTTTTAAAATTGCTCTCTCCAGTCACTAATGACCTCTTAATTGCCAAATCCAATGGCTTTTTCTCAGCATTCAGCTTCCTTTACTTTTCTGCAGCCTTTGACACTATGAATCAGTTCCTTGTAATTGATGTTTTCTTCTCCCTTGATTTCTGTGATACTTACCTGCTTCAGTTATTACCTTGCCTGATTACTGCTTCATATTGGACTTTCTCCAACTACCACCTAAATGTCAGTGACTCCCAATTTTGTCTTCATCCCTCCTCTTTCTCTGCACATTCTCCTAATCCTGTGTTTCAATTATCATCTCTCTGCAGGTTAATATGCAGAAATAACCACCAAGCTTTGGTTTCTTTGATGAGCTAGTCCCACATTTCCAACTGCCTATTGGACATGTCCACCTGAATTCAATTCCATTCAGTTCAACAAACATTTATCAAGCACTTACCGTGCACAGAGAGCACTTCTGCTAGTTTCTGAGGGACAGACAAGTTTAGATAAGACACATTCCCCACATAAATGGAGCCTATAGTCAAATATGCTTTTGAATGGGAGAGTAGAATTCTCAGACCTACTTATTAGGAAGATTATTTTGGCAGCTGTGTAAAGGATAGATTGGAGAAGTAAGAAATGGAAGTTCAGTAGTTCCGGGTCAAGATGATCAAGTTATATAGATGCCACATTAAGATGGTGTCTATATGAAGAGGGATTTGGAGATGGATACGTGACATGTGTCCAAGATAGACTAAACGAGCTTGACAACACTCTCTATGGCAGGGACTATGATACAGTGGCAAGAGTGCTGGATTTGGAGTCAGAGATCCTGGGTTCAGATTTTGACAGTCAGTGACTGTGACTTTGGGAAAGCCATTTCAAGTCTGTGAGCTTCATTTTCTTCTATAAAATGAGAGAATGGGACTAGATAACATCTAAGGTCCCTTCCCACACTGAATCTAAGATCCCAGGACTTGGCAGCTCATTATTGGGGGGCGGGGGGGGGGTAAGGTAGAAGCTTTGAAATCCAAGTGACTAGGGATATGGTGGTACTATTCACTGAAATAGGAAGTATGTCCCAGTGGAATTCAGTACAAAACTGAACTCAACTTCCCTCAAACACCTGTCCTTTCTACTAATTTGCCTAGTTCTGTTGGTAGCCTCACTGACTGCCCTCCTCAGTTACCCAAGTCTCAAAATCTCAATCATCCTGTTGTATCCCCTCAGTTGGCAAATCCTATAGGCTCTTTGTTCATTTGATGGTTCTCATTGGTGTGGTTTATTCCTGTCAGTACGGACTACCACTCCTCTATACCTTCTAATTCCCAAATCTCAGTTTCTTAAAGTGTTGACATAGTACACATAAACACACATATGTATGCATACATGTATGTATATGCATGCACTATGTAGGCATATACAGTCCCGTGCATATACACTATGGAGTCCCATTAATTTACTCTCTTTATAGCTCCAGGACAACTTTACAAACAACTTCAAGAATAAAAATGACAATGCCACTTTTCCAATTACAAAAACTTAGGGTTTTCATCCCATGCATGATCTATCAATCAGATTTTCATGAATATGAATGTCAGATCTCCAATCACTTTTCAAAAAGTGTTTCACTTTTTCCTCACAATACCTCTATCAGTTATACTAGAGAAGAAGCAATAATTATAAAAGACAGTTTCATATTTCATTAGTTTTCTTACATCTTTCCTGGACTGGACTATTTCTTCAAATGAAGGCAGCCCTCTGAGCAGTTTTTTTCCCCAAAAAATAGCTTTCAAAATAGCTTAAGGTGTGGGGGATGGGTAGTGGTCACATCAATACAAAAGCTCAGTTGGAATCACTTTTGGCAAAACGTAGGGGTTTTGTCCCTGAGCTCCTTTCTCCCATAGATATGTTAATGAAAACTTTAAAGTTGTTAACCCTCTTCTTCATGTGAATTTCTGCAGACTCAGAGATGCATTCCTTTAAAATAGCAATATATCTGTGAGGGGAAATCCTAGAAAGCACACTGGGCAACTTATATTAGTAGTATGGGTCTCTAAATGCCATGGGAGTCTCTATCATTTTACTTAATATTATTAGGGTTTTCAGGGAGGTAGTTGAATACCCATGAAATTCACCCCCAAGAGAGGATTGAAATACCTTTTCAGCACTTAAGTGCCATGTTTATGCATAGTCAGCAAGCTCGTTCTAAAAGTGCCTTTCATTGAAAAAGAAAAAACAAAAGACAGAATACAGAAACACACACACACTAAGGCAGAAGGAGAGGAAAAGACACAGAAAAGACAGAATTCCCTTCATCTTTGTTTTTAAGTTTACTTCTCTAAAACTGAACACTGAAAGTGTGAGTTACACAAAATTTATTCAAGTGTCCCTCACTGGAAAAGCCACAGAAGGCAAGAAATAATAATGATTCCTTTAGAATTGGCCCATTGTTCTTTTTAAGGTTGGCTCTGAGCCCACTTTAACTAGAATATCCTCTGTGATCCTGCAGACTGAGTACACACTCCTGGCAGCAATAAATTGGGAAAGCTCCTTTTGAATTGTGAATATTTCTTATAGAGTAATTTTACACTCCACTACATTGTAATTGATTACCTCTCAATTCTGCATCATTTTTCTCCAACAGAAAATTTATCTATGATTTAAATACCTGCTTTTTTTTTATGGTTTGCTTTTGTTTTGGATGTTCCCAAAGAAATCAGAGACGGGAAGGATCATATAAGCACAGACTTAGAGCTGAAAGGGCCCTTAGAGATCATCTAATCCAACCTTCCCATTTTATAGATGAGAAAATTGAAAACTATGAAGGTTAGGTGACTTGCTCAAGGTCACATGGGTAATACAAGGCAGAGCTGGAACTTGAATTTGGATTCTCTAACTATAAATCTAGCATGTTCTCCACTTTGCCAGGCTGCTTTCCAGGTAATAAATACCTAGCCCAAGACTAGCATAAAATTTCTTTTATCTAAAGCATCAGGATCTTGGTCTTTATCCAACCAACATCCATAAGCAAGTTGTTGAGGAGATGAGAATGTGAGTATTTGACAGGTGAGGAAACAGAAATGCAGAAATTACTATCCTGGTCAAGGCTACAAGCAGCAGGAACCAGGGTTCAGTGCAAGGTTCTTAACTCCCCAGTCTTATGTTTTAGCCAGCAGCATAACTACAGTTTGGAGTTCCCCCTTCAAAATCTGATAAAAGTTTTCAAAGTTCAGACATGTGGAGAAAGTTGAGAACAGCAGAACCCAAGGGAGAAAGGGGAAGAGGAAAAATCCAGAAAGCAAAGACAGTGAAGAGGAAATAGAGGAGAAATATACCTTTGTCCTCCTCCCCACCCAGATTCCCAGATGCTCACTTCCCATGTGACCATCAGGTAACCTGCTTTATTCTTTAGACCTGTTTCCTGATCTGTAAAATGGAGGAGTTGGCTTACGTGAACTCTGAGGCCCTTTCTAGCTCCCCTCAACCCAGATTTAGCCAACCCAACCCTCCTCAGTCCTACCCCATATAGCACAACCTCAGGGTCCCTGACAAATAGACTCAGCAGATGCAAAGACCATAGATAGACATAACTGTTCCAACAGATACTGGGCAAGTTTTAAGTAACACAGATGCTACTGTCTTCACAGTTGTGTATTTCTGAAGGGGGGGAATCTTCGTACCACAGACACCACTGTTCCTGCATTAGCTGCATCTGCGGCTGGAGTTAGTATACCATATGTGCTTTGGCCCTGGCAGATGTTGGGTGGCTTCAAGCACCAGAGGCAGTACTGTCCTCCCAGAGCCACATCTGCAAGGAAATTAAATCGCCTTAACATTACTGTGCCAGCTGAACCTTGAGCATATTCAAAATACACAAATAGGTAAAAAAAAAAATAAACCCACTGAAAGTCACTCTAAAGGAAACAGCATTTAATCATCAGACATTCACAAAAATCATCAGCTCTGGTGCTGACTTCATTTCAAAGAACATTCATTATAGTTCCTTCTCTGTGAGAACCTGTTTTTCCTAGGTCAGCATTTCTTCTCAGAAAGGTAAAAAGATGAAAATGCACTTCATGGTTTGAACTAACTAGAATTTTAGTCCTATGGTCTTCAGGTATCTTAACCAAAAAGTCCTAACATCATTTTATTGGCTCACCAGATAATTGCTAACACTGACCTTGGAGCCCATGCTACAAAAAAGTGTTCGAAGAATTATATTATAGGTGGAAGACATCTTAAAGATCACTTAGGCCAATGGTTCTCAAACTTCTTTGTCTCAGGACTACTTTATATTCTTAAAAATTATCGAGGACCATCTAAAGAGCTTTTGTTTATATCAGTTCTCTCTGTTGACATTTACCACATTAATAATAGCTTAGTGTAATTGTGAAAATAGTTTTAACTTTGAAGATCGCCTCTTCCCCACAAAGGGTTTCAGGGATGCCCAGGGGTCCCAGGCTTTCCTCCAAGAACCTCTAAGATCTAGGCCAACCCCTGAAGCAGTAGAAGGAGTACTAGAGTTGCAATCGATCAGAAGACATGGGTTTGAATGTTGACTCTGACACTAGTTACCTGGTTTGGGACAAGTCACTCCATCTCTCCCTGGCTCAGTTTCTTCATCACTTGAAACTTTTTTGTTTTATTTGTTTGCCTTTCTACAGGTGTCCCCTGGAGATTAGCACATAAAAGGTTTCAGTAAATGCTTATTGATTTGACAAGATAGCCAGTAAAGTCACATTAGCTCCAAATCCATGATTTATTTTGCAAACAAGGAAATCTGAGGCCTAGAGAGGGGAAGTAACTTGAAGGCCGAAGTTCATATAAATAGTTAAGCAGCAAAGCCAAGACTCAAACCCATCTCTTGGTATCAGAACTAATGTCATTCTCACTACCACCATATTGTCTTCCCTATACATAGGATAATAAAATACCCTAACTGGGGTCCAAAGCAGAATCATAGGATTTAGGGCTAGAAAAGACTTTAGAGAGTATCTTGTCAAATCACTCATTTTATAGTTGAGGAAACAGGCTGCAAGAAACTGAGTAACTTACCCAAGATCACAGAGATAGTAAGATTTTGATAGTAAGAGAACTCAGGAGCTCTGACTCCAAATCCAGATAGACTTAGGCCAAATGTACTGAATTCATTCCAAGCAACTATTTTATTGGGCACCCATAAAGTACAAGACAACACACACACACACACACACACACACACACACACACACACACACAAAATGAGGGGAGTAAAGATTACAGCCTTTTAAAATTTCCTATTGACCCAGGATTCTTTTGAGTTTCAATATAATGTTCAAGCTATCCTGTACATTAGTAGATTGTGGATAGTGTTATAACAAGACCTTGATATGTTTCTTAGGTTTATGGTATCCCACAACACATTTTTTGGGGGGTGAGGCAATTGAGGTTAAGTGACTTGCCCAGAGTCAAACAATTAGTAAGTGTTATCTGTCTGAGGCTGGATTTGAACTCAGGTCCTCCTGACTCCAGGGCTGGTGCTGGCTCTATCTACTGTGCCACCTTGCTGCCCCTCCCACAAAAGATTTTGACTGAGCATGTTAACCCATTGTGCTCCCTCCCTGTAAGGACTTACAATACAGGTGACTCTCATATCTAATCCATCAAAAGTATCAGTGACAATGAGTTAATTAAATTTCTGAACATTGTAGTGCTTCAAGTGATCTCCCTTCCCCTCACATTATCTATAAATGAATGAAAGTGCCACAACTTGGTTCTGTAAATCAACATGTATAAGTCACTATTACTTGCAGAAATCTGTTGTGTGCTTTTTTTATTCCCATCCCATGCAGAGGGCAGGAATAGTGAGAATGACAACCTTCCAAAAGTGCTCGAATCAACCCCAGGATCAGTTAGTCTCCTAACTGACTTGTGAAGGCTTGAAGATCTTCATTTAGGGTGTCCAAAATGTGTGCTTGCTTGTGTGTGTGTGTGTTTGTGTGTGTGTGTGTGTTTTCTGGGAACTTCCCATTTAGAAGCTCAGGTTTTCAATAATGACAGTATTCACACAAAACCATAGAATGTCAGAATTAGAAGGTTCTCTTACAGGCCATCCAGTCAACCTCTCTCCCAGTAGAGGAATCCCCTTATTATCTCCTGTAGCTGCTCTAAAGAGCAAGTTCTAAGGCAGTCATACAATTCTAGAACATTTTTGAAGGGCAACTTTTTTGTGTCAGGTGCAGTAATAGGCCCCAGGATGCAAAGACAAAGATGAAATAGCCCCTGCCCTCAAGCAGATTACGTTCCAATTGGAGTACACAACATGCACACAGATAAATAAATAAATTATGTATATATAAAATTTTGGGAGAGCATTAACAACTGCAGGAATCTGGAAAAACTTTATGTAGAAGACGGCACCTGAGATGATCCCTGAAAGAACCAGGGATCCTTCGGGTAGGGGTGAGGGGAGAGCATTGTAGGCATGGAGGGCCATCTACACAAGGGGACAAAGGTGAAGGAGGGAATGTCCTGTACAATGAATAGCTAATGGGCCAATTCAATTGGAAATTCATAAAAGGGAGCAATATAAAGGTTGAAAGAACAGGTGGGAGTAAGATTGTGAAGAGTTTGGAATGCCTGATTTAGGATTTTGTATTTAGTCCTAGAGGCAGTGGGAAATCCTTGAAAATTGCTGGTAAGCACTCCTTCTTGTGTCCTTTGTTGGGCTACAGTGACTCCCGTGTATCTCTCTGACATACTAATTCGGGCCTTACTCTAGGCACTACTCTCACTGCTGCCATTTTCCCAAATCAGGACAGCAGCATCTCAGCCCTATAACTAAATATCTTCTGGAACCACTGACTTTTTTTTTTAATAAAGTTTCATTAAGAGTTTTTGTTTTTACATCACCTAAATTTCACCCAGTATCCCTCCATCTCTACCCTCCTAGTGAACCATCCCACATAACAAATAATTTTTTAAAAGAAAAAGGGAGGAGGACTCAGCAAAACTGATCAATACTCTCAAAAAGTCTGAAAATGTGTGATGTTCCACATTTGTGAACCTCTCACCTTTGCAAAGGAATGGAGGAGAAGGGGAGAACAGGAAGGTGTTTTCTCATAGCCCTTTTGAAGCTGTGCTTGGTCTTTGTAATTTTGTAAACTTTCATTTCATTTTCCCCCCAATGGTTGTGATTCTTTCCTTTTATATTGTTGTGGTGATTGTGCCTATTGTTTTCTTGGCTCTGCTTACTTCAATTCACCTTAGTTCATATAAGCCTTTCTATGTTTCTCTGTATTTGTCATCTGTGTAATTTCTTAATATTTTATTACATTTTTTATTATTTTTAAATATTTTTTACAATAATGTTTTATTACATTTACATTCCACAATTTGTTTAGCCATTCCCCAGTATTATAGATGGGTGTCTACTTTGTTTCTGGTGTTTTGCTACCACAGCAAGTTATGATATAAATATTTTGGTGTACTTGAGTCCACTGACTTATTTCCTGGAGTTTTCAGGTACCTTTACCTGCATTTCTAGTACTGAAGTAAGCTCTCATTGTAGTTGACATGATCTTCAGACTCTGATGCTCCCAGACCATAAACCAGCAGTCACCAGCTTTGACCACAACCTACATATATCATGCATTGCCAGTTCTCCTTGTTGTGAATATTGAGAAAGATCGAAGTCACCAGTCCTCAATCAGCTGGACAAGTTTCCCATTGAGTTATTGGTAACAATGGAAGAAAGAACTTCATTATGAGGTAGTGAGCTTCCTGTCACTACAAGTATTCACACAGAGGCAAGATAACCACTGATTGAATCTGTTGTAAAAGACACTGGGGGAGAAGCTTGAAGTTAATAGCTTAATACAGATTTATTGCAATCCCTCTAATAAGTTATAAAGCTCCTATCCATAATAGCAACTAACCCTATGGGAAATACAAATAAATCAACCAAGCCTTTACTAAATGTGCCAGGTACTGTGCTAGGTATTGGGAACACAAACAAAAAGTGAGACCATCCATGTCCCTCAAGTCTAGCAATATATTTTATATTATGGCTGCGTCATTGACTGTTCTTTTTGTAGTATGACATAGAAAGTCAGGATAGGCTGATGTACACATGATGCCCTCTGTGTAGTTCATATTACCTGGAAGAGACTCCCTGGTTCCACTCAAAACTGACGGTAATATCACAAAAACACACAGGGACACAACTGAATTCTAAGCTTATACAGATGACATAGAAACATTTTTTACCCAGTTTGTTATTTCGATATATCATGTGAGTCAGATGGAAGACAGGGAAAAGTAAATGTTTCTTAGGTGATGGGACAGTCCTCCTTCCAGTTTCCATCATTATCTAAGAAAGTAGAGGAGTTTGTGTACTGTTCTTTTACAATTTATAGAGTCCTATCCTTAAAATAGCCCCATAAGGCAAGCAATGCATATGTTAGATTGTAAGCTTCCCAAGGGCTGGGACTATATAAGGTTCATTTTTGTATCAACAATCATGATGCCTTGAACACTACAGGATTTTAATAAATATTTGTTCAGTTTAAATGCTGAATTCCTATCTGACAGAGGGGGAAACTGAGAGCTTGCCCAACATTACTTAGCATGTGGCAAAGCTGGGATTCAAACCCAAGTCCTGATGCTCTTTTTCCTTAAGTCATGCTGTTTCCAGATGGCTTAGAATCTAGGCCATATAAAATAAAAGTTTTATTTAAAGCCATATAAATGAATTTTTAATGTATTTTAAAATGTAAAGACAATCCTTAGCTTGCAGACTGTGCAAAAACAGGAGGCAGGCTGGATTTGGCCCTTGAGCCATCATTTTCAATCCCTAACTTAGATTTTTTAATATAAATTGTTGCACACACATACATGAATCTACTTAATATGCTTTATAATAATTCAAAGGAAGTCAGCCTAACAATCCACACTGGGAAAAAATGAATGAATAATGAATGTTTAATTTCCAAACTCTGATTTAAGAGTTGGATGGTCAGCCCATTGAGTCACTTCATCATATGTATGTCTCAGACAAGTTCTGTAGACGAACGGTGATCTGGGCCCAGAGTTGAATCTGAGGAAGACTGTCTTGGATGCTATTTTGAAAGTTGTAAAGTGCTTTCGATGATCTCAAGCTGTTCCCTGACATACAACAGTCTTTTGACAACAATATCATTTCTGTGATGCCGCGTATCTGAGAAGCATGGAAAATCACAGTCTCCAAAGTATGAGCAAACCAAAGAGCAAAGGACAGACATATCATTGGCATAAGGAAGCTGTAGCATATTACCAATAAGCACTTATTTAAAGATATCCTCCAGAAGATAGGGGATCAGAAAGGAATATGGGCTGGTCATGAACCAGACTGTACAACTGGACATTAAGGTTTGGATTAGGTCATCAGCTAATGAAATGCAAAGTTTAGAAAGGTGTAAAATGGAAAAATAATATTTGTCATTAAGGTGAAACTTAGAAAATTTAAAAAAAAAAGTAAGGAAAGCTGTATGTACACTATTTTAATGGAAGAGTAGGGAACCTCATACTCTCAGGAAGATCCAGACTTCAGCTTGATTTTATTTGAAATACTACTAGGTAATTTTATTGCAGCCACCTGGGGCCCAAAGAATAAGCTCCCTAATTGGTGAATTATTGTGCCTTTCCCATTCAGAACAGAATCTCTAAATGTTTGTTTGTTTTAATAAAAAGTAGGTACAAAGCTAGGAACCTAAGAAGGTCAGTCATCAGTTAGAATATCAAGGGAGCAAGATGAATGAATAAACAAATTATAAAATTTAATCTTATAATTAAATTTAATTTAAAATTATAAATAAATAAAACAACCTGTGAGTAGTAGTAGCTGCCCCACTGGGGAGCCTGTTCGCCAATTACAGCTGGGCAATGCAGCTCACTCCTTCCTTCCTTCCTGTCTCTCCCTCCTCTCCCTCTGTCCACATAGGGAATCATACCCTTACTTTTGTGTACTCTACCCAAAAGAATATAAATTTTGATTGCTGAAACCTAGCAAGATATGTTGGGGTTTAGAGGCTAGATTTCTTTTTTATGGAACATGCTTTAAAGTGAAATTACTCTGACTCTCATTGATTGGCCAACAATTGGTGCCAGCCCAAGCCTCACTTGGTCATTGTTTGCATTCTGATGGCTCCCAGGAGTGGGGAACCTGTGGCCTCTTTGGTCTTTGGGTTTGGCCTTTTGACTGTTTTACAGAACAAATCCTTTTATTGAAGGGATTTGTTCTGTGAAGTTTGGATTCAGTC
The DNA here is from genome assembly GCF_003287225.1 of Phascolarctos cinereus. Taxonomy (NCBI): domain Eukaryota; kingdom Metazoa; phylum Chordata; class Mammalia; order Diprotodontia; family Phascolarctidae; genus Phascolarctos; species Phascolarctos cinereus. The sequence continues at coordinate 113,246,096 of NW_027555736.1, read as the reverse complement.
AAAGAGCTGCACTTTGAGGACCTAGAGGACCTCAAGGCCTAAGGTTCCTCACCCCTGGCTCAGAATGAGTGTAAATAGCAATTGTTTCTGTTTTGGCCAGAAACCCTGAGGGTCTTCTCCTCCCATACTGATTTTATTTTATTTTTTACTAGGTAAAAGAGGCCATTCTTTGCCTCATTTTTATCTAGACTTCATCACTGAATGAGGGTTGCCTTAAACAAACCAAGACCTGGGAAAGACCTTAGCTCGAAAAGCTAAGACCTCCCATCACACCCAGGGCCATCTCCAGTTGTCCTGATCTCTATCTTGCTCCAGATGGCTCTGGAGGAGAAAGTGAAGCTGGTGACTTTGCACAGCCCTCCCTCACTTAAATCCAATTCACTTGCAAGTCAGGACTTCTCCTTCCTGATACCACAGTCCTCTTCAATAATGAAAAACAAGCAACAACAAGGGGACAAAATGAATGAACGAATAAATAAATTAGCAAAACCATTTATTAAAGTACTTACTATATTCCAGGCAATGTGCTAAGCCCTCGGGATAAAAATACAAAAGATTTTGTTCTCAAGGATCTTCCATTCTAACAGGGGAATAACACATTTAGGGAAGTGGTAGGGATGGGGGGGGCACGGTTTTGATCTGACAAGTCACAGGGTTGATGAATGAAGTCATAGAATTGACAGGCATATCCTTTCTAGGACTGGTAGTGCCATTGGATTATTATATCTACTGCAAGAGGTGAAAGTGGGGGTGGGGGGGAGGGGAGGGTGGGGTAAGGACGGCTGAGCTAAGCTGCTTGGCAAGAAGATGACCACAAGCAGTTTGCTGGAATCTAAACCCAGCTAGATATATATAGTAAACTCTCACAAATCAGAAGCTAGAAGCCATTTTGGAGGCCAGAGTGATAATTTGCCTAAAGATCAGGGTCTACAGGAAGAGAGGGAGCAAGGAGAGGCAGGAGGTCAGAAAATAGAGGCTAGCAGCTTGGGATCCAGAGGATAAAGAACAGATTGGTCTAAGAGCAGGCAAGAATCTAAGGCATTAGGTATCCAAATAGGTCTGAAGTCCTACAAGTGGTTGGTTTTTTTGTTTTGTTTTTTTTTAAATCTGATTCTCTGGGCATAAAAACTGTTGTCACCCTGCCCCTTCAAGCCTCATCACTCCTATAAGAGTTTCAGCTATGGACAGCTCTTGGCTATTCCTAGTGTTCTATCCTACCCTCACCCCACCAAGGAAATTGCTTGAGTTCACTGGGCTTCTGATAATGAATCAATCAACCAGCATTTATTAATCGATTCCTTTGTGCCAGGCCCGTGTTAAGCCTAAAGACGCAAAAAGGAACTTGCTATTTGCTAACAATTGGAGCTGAAGAGAAATGGAATGGGCTGAATAACAAAAAGACATCTATGCATACCATTCTAGTGGATACGAGCAGGATCCTTGGGTCCTAGGGCCAAATGCAATCCTCCTATTGATTCTGTCAGATGTTTGCATGATTTAAATTCTTGTGCTGCAGCTTAGGAAATAATTTCTCCTGACTTTTTCTAGTATGCTGTAGTAGAAAAAGAACTGAATGTGGAGTCAGAAAACCTGAATTCCAATTTCATCTCTAGCATTTTAATCTCTATTACTTTACTAGATGGATATTAGCTTCTTCCATTTATTAACTGAATTACTCAAAAAATCTCATTTACCTAACTTGTAAAATGAGGGAGTTGGTTTCAATGATCTCTGAAGTTCCTACCAACTCTATAATTCCATGATTCTGTGATTCATTTTCCCTTTCTATTTGTTTTTTCTTGAGTTCATTTCTCCCTCCCCCATAGGACTAACACTCTCACTTTCTTCTCCCCATACCTCTACATATGTGCACATATACAGACATGCACACATTTACTTCCTTTCATCTCTCTCCTCCCCAGGATTTTCTTTTTGCTTGAACTAAAGTAGCCTTCTTTAAAAATATATATTTTATTTTCCCCCCAATTACATGTAAAAACTATTTTTAACATTCTATTTTTAAAGTTTTGAGTTCCAAATTCTATCCCTTCCCCTCTTCCTGAGACAGTATGCGACCTGATCTGATACAGGTTATACATGTGCAGTCATGTAAAACACATTTCCATATTAGTCATTTTGTGGAAGAAAACTTGAATAAAAAAAAAAGAAAAAAGAAAGGAAAGTTGAACTAAAGTAGCCTTTTTAATGTTATATTTAGTGAATAACCTTTTATGCTATTCCTAATTTTAAGAGCAAGGAAGTTGAATTGATTTAATAGTTGTTAAATCCACAACTACTATGGAGTGTGAGGAATGCAAGCTTAAGATACATCCCCTGCCCTCAAAGAGCTTGTAGACACAAGCCTCATACACATGAGAAAGACAACTAAGCATACAAGGTAGGGAAGTCTCAGGGTCATATGCTGCTTCCTATTTGAGGGAATAAGCTCACTTCTATTATGGCTAGTAAGGGAAAGCTCCCGGAAGGAAATGGGATCTGAGATGGGCCTTGAAATATCTGAATGAGCCGAGAGAGAGAGAGAGAGAGAGAGAGAGAGAGAGAGAGAGAGAGAGAGAGAGAGAGACAGAGAGAGAGACAGAGAGAGACAGAGAGAGACAGAGAGACAGAGAGAGAGAGAGAGAGACAGAGACAGAGAGAGAGACAGAGACAGAGAGAGACAGAGAGACAGAGAGAGACAGAGACAGAGAGAGAGACAGAGAGAGAGACAGAGAGAGAGACAGAGAGAGAGAGAGAGACAGAGACAGAGAGAGACAGAGAGACAGAGAGAGAGAGAGAGAGAGAGGTAAGGCATTCTATGGGGGAGGACCAGCATTAGCAAAGTCACAGAGTTGGGAAAGTACAAAAGTCTATTGTATGAGCCCTGGGCTCATGGGAAAGGGAAAATCAAGATATATGACTGGAAATACAGGTTGGAGTCAGATTCAGTTAAGGACTCCTGACTCGATTTTATAGGAATCAGGAACCTAAAGAAAGTTTTTTGACAGGAGAATGGCGTGATTAAAATATTGTTTTGGAAAGATCAATCTGGCAGCTGTGTGCGAATGGATTGAAAGAAGGAAGAAAGGCTAATGACAGAGACTAGTGGGAGAATTGTTATAGGCCTGGTATGAGTTCTGGTGTTTGTGGGAGAACAGGGGTAAGAATTGTACAAAATGAGAAGGCATGAGTGGAGCAAGATTAATCTGGCAGTGGTATGCAGAATGGCCCCCATAAGGGTAGTGGTAATGGGGTCAAATACAAAGGATGGACAGAAAATGCCATACCTTTACACAGGTATTCCCTGTGCCTAGAATACACTCGTCCTTGTCTCCACTTCTTAGCATCTTTCAAGATTCGACCCAGCTGTCACTTTGTAGGAGAGTCCTTTCTTGAATGAACCCCCTTTTTATTAGTACTCTCTCCTTCCATTCTCAATTATTCTATATTTTCTTGTCTATGTCAAAGCTCTACGGGAAAACAAGTTCCTTGAGGGCTGGAAGTTTGTATTATTTTTCTCCTGTCTTTGTATTTCCAGTGCTTAGCACAGCATTTTTCATATAGTAAGCATGTAAATACTTGTCCAATTGAATTCAAGAAGAAATAATTGGCAGGATTTGGTTACTGATTGGACATGTGAAAAGGAGTAAGTGGAGAAAGAATTAAGTTTTGGATAGGTTGAATATAAAGTAAAAAGATGGCATCCAAGAGGAAAACTTCTAAAAGCATTTGACAGTGGAACTGGGGCTCAGAAAAAAGGTCGTGCCTAGACAGAGAGGGTTCAGGGCCATCCACGTGGAGGTGCTGAAGCCCTGAGATGATACAATAGTTCACATTCATACAGCACCTTAAAGTTTTATAGGGCCTTCATAATCTGACTTGATCATCACAACAACCCTGTAAGGTAGGTCCTATTATTGTCCCCTTTTCTAGAAGAGGAATCTGACCCATGATCTGAACCCACATTTTTATCCCCCATTTGGCTCCCTATCTACTATACCATACAGCCAATATAGAATGACAAGGGAGTGAGAATATAGAAAGGAAAGGACCCAGGCCTGAATTTCAAGAGGGCTAACATTTAATGAGCCTAGAGGAAAAGGATGGTTTTTATGCCTCTAAAGAAAAACAAAATCTCGATTAAGTTGTCTTTATACTTTTATGTTCTTCTCAATTTTTCCGTCATTCAGCATTTCAAAAGAAAGCCGATTTGTCCCACCCATTTTAATGAAAGGTGCTGCTGAGAGGGCTCCAGCACCTTTGGGTATGAATTGAAGAAAGAAAGCAATGCATTCTCATTGATTCTGCTCTTCAGGCTCTGTAGGACACAATAACACACCATTTAGAAGGGTAAAACCCTTCCCCCATCTCTCTCACAGTGTCTGCTTAAAGGGATAACAGCACAGTTTGAACAGAGAATCACCCAGCAGGAGCCAGCAGCCTCTGCTAACAAGCAGCTCCCTATGCATTCTGAATAGCTACTAAGGGCTCCCCTGTGTACCGGCTGGTCCCACCCTGCCCTTCACCAGGGCGACACACACCCCATACTGGCCAGCTGGAGCAGGGATGACTACGCTGCACTTTCTCCCCATCTCACAAACCCAAGGAGCATTTTCTTCTGCATTTAGGATTTTAAGAACCTGGGTTCACCTCGCTGAGATTATTTTAAATGGACCTCAGAGGACCCTCCCTCATTTTCTCTCCCCATCGAGCAAAACTTTCATTCCAAACCAATATGAAACAAACACATTGGGTGTGATTAATGATAGATATCATTAATGATTCATGATACATTTTCCTCGAATTGAATGAATCAAACGTGTCTGCAAATGAACTCTTCCTGCAGAAGTTGGGCTTAGAGCTGTTGCTGGTGCCGAGATGCATCTCCAGCTGCTTTTGTGATTTTAGTGAAGACATGGAGTGAAGACGATAAACGTGTCCGGTAGGAGGCTAATAGAGCGGATGAGTGTGCTGTGGCCTATTTGAATCAGTAATTGTAGTATTTTCCTAAGAAGTTCCCTGGTTTCATGGTCATTTTTCTGTATGTCTTGACTTCTGAACCACATTTTCAGCTCTCTGTGAGAATCTCTAGCCACTGGTAACTCACTCAGGTCAGTTCCAGCTGCCTCATATGAAGGAGATTCTGTGTATTTTTGTTGGATAAAATTTTATTTATGTATTTTATTGTTACATGGCCTGCATTTCCGAATGTATCCTCTTCTTCCCTCCCAGAGACCAGTCCTGCATAATAAAGAAATAAAAAAGAGGACAAAAAATAGTTCAACAAAACTAACCAATATATTGAAAAGGTCTCACATAGATATTCATTGTTCCACACACGTAGTCCTCCACCTCTGAAAAAATAAACAAAATATCTCTTCTTTGGGACCAAGCTTTGTCATTATAATTTTGAAGCACTCAGTTTCAGTTGAATGGGGGCAGCTAAGTGGTGCAGTGGATACAGTGCCAGGCCTGGAGTCAGGAAGGTCTGAGTTCAAATCCAACCTTAGACACTTACTAGCTGTGTGACCCTGGATAAGTCACTTAAAGTCTATTTGCTTCAGTTTCCTCTTCTGTGAAATGGGGAATGATAATAGCATCTAGCTCCCAGGGTTGTTGTGAAGACCAATGACATAATTGTAAAGTTCTTACCATTTATAGTGGTTGGCACTACATATGTGTTAGCTATTATTATTTTTAAATTTTATTATTTTTTTTTCCAATTACAGGTAAAAACAATTTTGAACACCTAGTTTTTTGTTGTTTTTTTCTTTACATTCCTATTAAACATATTTTCACATTAGTGAAGTTGTAAGTAAAAATTAAAACCAATAGGAGGAACCACAAGAAAGAGGAAACAAAACAAAATAAGGAAAGAAAAAACAAATAGTATGCTTCGATCTGCATTCAAACTCCATAGTTCTTTCTTCTTTGTGGATAGCATTTTCCATCATGAGACTTTTGGAGATGTCTTAGATCCTTGCATTGATGAGAAGGGCTAAGTCTATCAAAGTCAGTCATCATACAACACTGTTACTATGTACAATGTTCTCCTGGTTCTGCTCACTTCACTCAGCATCAGTCCATGCAAGTCTTTCCAGGTTTTTCTGAAGTCTGCCTGTTCATCATTTCTTACAGCACAATAGTATTCCATTACATTCATATACCACAACTTGTTTAGCCACTCCCCAATTGATGGGCATCCCCCTCAATTTCCAATTCTTTGCCACTACAAAAAGAGCTATTATAAATATTTTTGTACATGTGGGTCCTTTTTGCATTTTTATGATCTCTTTGGGATACAGCCCTAGAAGTGCTATTGCTGGGTCAAAGGGTATATACACTTTTATAGCCCTTTGGGCATAATTCCAAATTGCTCTCCAGAGTGGTTGGAGAAGTTCAGAACTCCACCAACAATGCATTAGTGTCCCAATTTTCCCACATCCCCTCCAACATTTGTCATTTTCCTTTTCTATCATATTAGCCAATCTAATAGGTGTGAGGTGGTACCTTAGAGTTGTTTTAATTTGCCTTTCTCTAATCAATAGTAATTTAGAACATTTTGTCATGTGACTATAAATAGCTTTGATTTCTTTGTCTGAAAAGTGCCTGTTCATATGCTTTGACTATTTATCAATTGGAGAATGATTTGTATTCTTATAAATTTGACTCAGTTCTTTACATATTTGAGAAATGAGGCTTTTATTAGAGAAACTTGTAAACTATTTTCCCCCAGCTTTCTCTTTCTTTCTCATCTTGGCTGCATTAGTTTTGTTTGAGCAATTTTTTTGTAATTTAATGTAATCAAAATTATCCATTTTACATCCCATAACACACTTTATCTCTTTTTTGGTCAGAAATTCTTCCCTTATCCATAGATCTGACAGGTAAACTATTCCATGCTCCTCTGATTTGCCTGTGGTATCACTGCTTATGACTAAATCATGCACCCATTTTGACCTTATCTTGGTAGATTGTGTGGGAAGTAGATCTATACCTAGTTTCTGTCAAACTGTTTTCTAGTTTTCCCAGAAGTTTTTGTCAAATAGTGAGTTCTTCTCCCAAAAGCTGGGATCTTTGCATTTATCAAACACTAGATTACTATGGTCATTTACTACTGTGTATTGTGTACCCAATCTGTTACACTGATCTATCATTCTATTTCTTAGTACCATATTGTTTTGATGATTACCACTTTATTTTATTTTATTTGATGATTGCCAATTTGAGATCTGGTATGGCTAGGTCACCCTCCACATTTTTTCATTAATTCCCTTGATATTTTTGACCTTTTATTCTTCCAGATGAATTTTGTTATTGTTTTTTCTAGATCTATAAAATAATTTTTGGTAGTTTGATTGGCATGGCAATGAATAAGTAAATTAGTTCAGGTAGATTTGTCATTTTTACTGTAATGGCTCAGCCCACACATAAGCAGTTAATATTTTTCCAGTTGTTCAGATCTGACTTTATTAGTATGAAAAGTATTTTGTAATTGTGCTTATATGGTTCCTGGGTTTGTCTTGGCAGGTAGACTTTCAAGTATTTTATATTGTCTACATTTATTTTAAATGGAATTTATGTGGGTTTATTTTTTATCCTGCAACTTTGCTTAAGTTATTAACATATATTATTATTGTTTTGTTGTTGTCATTTCTATTTATTCATTGTAGTTATTTTGTGTATTGTTTTTCTTGTCCTGCTTACTTCACTTTGCATCAGTTCATGAAGATTTTCCCACGTTTCTCTATATTCTTCATAGTCATCATTTCTTATGGTACAATAATATTCCATTATATTCATGTATCACAACTTGTTTAGTTGTTCTTCAACTGAGGGGTATTTTTGTTTCCAGTTTTTGTTACTATGAAAAGTGTTCCTAAAAATATTTTGGTATGTATGAGGCCTTTCTTTTTGACATTGACCTCCTTGGAGTTTATGCCTAGAAGTGAAGTCTCAGGGTCAAAGAATATGGGTATTTTAGTCACTGTTTTTTAATCATTCCAAACTGTTTTCCAGCGTGATTAGAACAATGTATTGCTCCATCAACAGGGTATCTGTGTACCCATCTTTCTATATCCCTTTGAACATTGACTATTTCCGTCTTTTGTCATACTTATCTCTTTTCTAGGGGCTCCCTTGCATTCTGATCAAGATCAGTTTCCTCTAATGCTTACAAGGTCTAAATTGTGGTCAGGCAAGTATAGCTACTCCATTTGCCTTTGTAATGGGCCAGCTCTTACCTGCACCTGACGAGGTTTCAGTTTAATCTTTGTTGCCTTTTATCCCATTTGGTACAAAGATTCTTTGGAATGAAAATCTTGTAAATGATTCTGCTTTACTGTTCCCATTTTCACTTGGTTACTTGACTCATTGTCTCCCACAGAAAAAGAGTGAGCTTTCTTGGCTCCAGAAAAGCACAGAATTAACATAATTATCACATGGCTTCTAATTGGGCATGAAGCATTTACATCAGCAATCACACTCCAAGTGTTCATTTCAAATTGGAGATAACATAGCAATCATGCTCCACTCCTTGTAACATATCATTATAAGAAAATATAATTTATACATAATAAGGAAGAGGAGGAAGAAGAGGACAAAGGGGGAAGAAAGGAAAGTGAACAGCAGTAAACAAGATGAACATCAAAATATCTTTGGAAAGCTTTAAGGAACATGAACAAAAATGTTGTCAACTTTATGTTACAGAAATGATGAGTACTACATGTTCAGAAAGTAATGAGGGTAGGCAAATCATATCTAAAAAATGAAGTTCTTTCACTTATTGACTCCTACCTTTCATGACCCTGTAACTTGACATTTAGATAGTGCTTTGAAAATATGTATATTATCTTATTTGATGCTCACAATCAACTTGTCTGAGGCAGGGGAGGCAGGTATTATTCCTGTTTTACAGATGAGGAAACTGATACTGAGTGTTTAAATGACTTGCCTAAGGTTACACAGCTGGTCAGTAGTAGAGACAGCACTTGGAATCCACCCACCCACCCACCCCCATCCAGTGATAGTAAATGCTCATACAGTACTTGTGCTTTCCACATGATTATAAAATATCTTACTGATAGGTTATTCCTGCTCAGCACCTACTAGGATTACTCGGTACCTTCCACTTCATCGTTTGGCTAAACCAGGTGTAGGGAACCTGTGGCCTCGAGGCCACATTCCAGGCCACCCCTGGAAACATGCCCATTTATGACTCTGCACTTAGTATCATCCCAGCTTCCTCTTCAATTCCAAGTACTTTCTCAGTTCTGTTCCAAATCCTACAGAATTAGCATGATCAGTAGAAGAAAAAGGCATAGATTGACTCTCATTTCTTGAAAGCACCTCAGTATCCATCTAATCCAATCCATATCTGAGTGGGAATCCTCTTTAAAACATATCTGTCAAGGTGGTCATCCAATCTTTGCTTTCAGACCTCCAATCAGGGGAAACTATTTACCTATGGAGACCACCTATTCCATTTTTGGATAGCTCTGCTTGTCAGGGAGTTTTTCCCTTAACTTAAACCTAGTTTTTGTCTCTCTGAAACTTTTACCCCATTGCTTCTAGCTTTATCCTCTAGAATCAAGTGGAATAAAGCTATTTAACTTATTCCGCATGGCAGTCCTTCAGAGACTTAAAGACAGGGCCATGGGTGCTCTCTGAAGTTTTTCTTCTCCAGAGAAGAGAATCCTAGCTCTTTCAATCCACTCTTATATGGCATGAGCTCAAGACCCTTCATCTTGATCATCCTCCACCATATAGAATTCTGCTGTGTTGACCTCCTTCCTAGAATGTGGACACCAAGAACTGATCAAAATATTCCAAGTGTGCTATAGACAGAGCACAGCACAATGGAACTATCGCCTCATAATTCTAGCTGCTGTGTCTCTTAATGCAACATCACATCATTGTCATAATTATCGTTGAACCACCATGTCACAGTGGTCTTAGGATCATAGGACTTAGAACTGGAAAAATGCAAAAAGGACCCAGTCTCTCATTTTACATAGTGAGTCAGGCCACAAAGATTACCGTATTTTTTTACATACAAACTGTTGCTGAGCCAGGCCTCCTCTCTCCTTCCAGTGCACTTGAATTTTTGGAACCTAAATGCATGACTCTACATTTGTCCCTCTTAAGTTTTGTATTGTTTTTCAATTAAATTCATTGTTATGAATCCTATAAAAATATATTTGGATCATGATTTATTTAACATGTTAGCTACCCATTTGTGCTTCTGGAATCCACAAGGCTGATATGCTTCTCATCTATATCTTTTCAAAGTTAATGATTAAAAAAAAACAAAACAAATGTTGAACAGAATATGGCCAAGGAGAGAACATTAGGATACTCCACGTAAGATGATTTCCATGTTGAGACAATCCATTAACCCTTGGGTTGGGTCATTCATTCATTTCTAAATTCACACTCCACGTTTATAAAATATCATAATTGGAAGACCCCTTAGAGACCCTCAAGTCCAACCTGTAGCTGAACAGAGAGAACTGATTCAGACTTTGCTTGAAAGCCTCCAATGAAGAAGAACCTACCACCACAGGGAGGCATGAAGGTGTGGAATTTTTATATAGGATAATAATTATGATAATAACAATAATAGCTGATAATTATAAAATATTTTAAAGTTTTTGTGGGAAAGCATGGGAACAGACAGGTAAGGCTCTGTGTCAAGAGTTTTTAACCTGGTGGAACACACTGATCCTCATAGGGTTTATAAATTTGGATAGGAAAAATTCCATCTTTACTTTCACTAACCTCTAGCTGAAATTTGCATTCTCTTCAATTATTTAAAAACATCCAGAGGAGAGGCCTACAGGCTTCACCAGATTGCCAAAGAGGTCCATGACCCAAAAAGGGCTAAGAACCCCTGTGCTAAAGGGTTTGCAGAAACTAGGCTGCTCTGCTATGGTACATCTTCCTCTTTCCCTCTGAGAATTTTTTGTTTGCTTGTCTCTGGATGTTTGACCCTCCATGAGAGGCATCCAGGAGCCAATATGATGTCTGTGTTCCCCCAGGTGTCTATATGTAGTTCATAGTCAGGTTGTATGTAGTTTTGTGGCCAGGACATAGGGAAAATAAAAGAGGAAATCTGTATGGTACTGACCTGTCCTTCAGATTCAATCTGGGGCCACTAGACTGAGCTCAATTCTTCTATTCTTAGAAAGCGTGCCTACTGGCAGGCAACAGAATGTGGAAAATATACCAGTCCTATTAGAAGCTCTCTCTCCATCTGCTTATCACCTTGGACTAGGTGATAAACAGATTATAGTAGTGTTTATAGAGTCTATAAGCTCCCTGTATGACAATTCTGTAGTAATGACCTCTAGAGTTGACTATGGTGGTTCTTGCACTTCTCCCAAATAACAACATATGTTCCTACTGTTTTAAGGAGGTAGAGTAAAAAGACATTGGCTTTTCTTGCCCAGTATTATACAGCCTTTAAAACTTAACCCTGTACCTCTGCCACTGATCATACAATATATTTATTGCTGTCAAAGTGAGGGATAGAGGGCACTGTGGTTGAGATCTCTACTCTGGATGGCTCTGAGCTGAGCAGTTCTTAGACACTCTTGCCTGTTTGCTGAAAGTGAGTGAAATGTGTGATGAAATTTGAAGTAATATGTTACCCTGGTTATACATAAGATTATATTACTCCCTAGCTCTCTCTCTCAAGTTGCCCATGACCAAATAATAAGAGATGCTGCCTCTTGAACAGTAGACATTGAACACGTTATCCCTGAGTTCCTTGCTATGACCTAACCCAATGACATCAAGCTGCACGCTCTATCTAATATCAAAGGACTCTGCCTGAGTAATGATACCTTTCTTTCCATTATCATCTCCCATCTCTGACCCTGTCAGTGAACTCCATCAATAGGGATCCTTGAAAAAGTATTAGCTACATCTCAGGAGTTATTCCTATGGGTTTCAACCTTCCTCTAGGCTCCCACTAACATTTTCCTGGGCAGGAAGGGATAGTCATTAGATATCCCTCCACCAAGGGGGAATTCTTATACCTGCAAGGAGAGGAGGGTATTTAATTAAGCAATACTGCTGATGGATGGGCAAAAGTCTTTGCTAAGGGAACTATCCATATTTCAAAAATGAGATCCTTGTACTTTGGGGGTACATGCAGAGAAAGACAGATCCAGCAACATTAATGTTGGGCTTAAGGCAGACTGCTAAGCCATTAGTTGGATATATGAATTCATTTCAGTGCTATCAATTTATTTGAGAGCAGGAAGAGGCAGTCGTATTGAGATTTTTGGAAGTTTAAGTGATGACCTCAAGGATCAGTTAGGAAGGCATGTGGGACCCAAAGACTTAGAAGGGCTAATCGTCTGGACAGTTTAGCTTAGTGACAGATTGGAGGAGCAGAGGAATTAGAATTTTGTAAAGAGTCCAAAATACATGCAGAAGAAGAGCAAGAGAGCCCTGCATTGATGCATCTAGGAGCCAACAGGAGTCCTCAGCCATCTGGTCTGTAGGATGTGTTAGGATGACCCATGACTATTTAAGGTATGGTGACCCAACTCACCTGACTCAGCCCTTCAGGATGTCCAGATTCATGGCCTTAATGGAACATTTACATCAGGAGGAGACATGGTAGACCATGGCAATAGGTCCACCTATGCAGGACAGGGGCAGGAGGAAAGAGTGCAATCAGCCACCACTAAAGGCCAGAGCTTTAGGGAGATGGATAAAATCTGACAGTCAACTGCTCCCATTCCAGCTCCATCTGTATATTGTATTCCGATCTGTCACTGACCTCCTGGCACAAAACTGGTCCTAGAGCTGGTTTTTCATTCTTTTCTTAAATCCAGTTCCTTGGGCACTCTGAAGAAGTCCTGGGACAAACACAGCTTAGCCTTTTAGTTGACCCCTGCTTAGATAATGATTTAGATCCCATTTGTTTTCCATAGGTAGGGATTGCCCCTCCTCAGCCCCAGTGCTTGTCAATCATTTTCCATCTCTCCCCTGAGTAGTATATAGTAAGGGAGGAAGTATTCCAAGGGCTGGAAACCAGCCTGGCAGCAAGGAATGAGATAGGACTTTTCACATGCGGGTTGGGGAAGTACAGCTCTCCATATTAAGAATGAGGCTTGGAGTGATAAAGGAATTCCATCATTATTCTTTTCTTCTCGGGGCATTATGGATAGGCCAGTTGGAAAAGGTGAAGTTTTACCTGATACTGGCACATCAAGGAGTCATACCTGGAAGGAAGGCATAGCCTTTCCATCAGAAGATGACATCTGATGTCAGAAGGTATAACTTTGGTGGGACATGAAGTAGAATGAAACCATTCCACTCATCTGGAAGTCAGAGCAGTAAAAGATCAATATTCCTTGAAGTATTCATTATGAATGTTTGGGCTAGTATTTGAATCGCCATGATTACACATAGTAATCAACATTTATATAGCACTGAAAAATGGCAAAGGGTCTTACATGCATTATCTCATTTGAGATATTACATAAGATCCTAGGTTCATAGACCTAAGGGCTGGATGGGACCTCATAAGCCATTTAGTCCATCCCCTTCATTTTACAGATGAGGAAACTGATACATGATGAAGTAGTTTCCTTAGGCAGGAGCCCTTGGCCAGATACGGAGACATCCTCTGGACTGACATCAGAATCGATAGTTATAATTACTCAAAGGCCAAGATATCTCCACAGTACTAGGACTTATATAGTAGCCCCTTCTGGATGATCATAGTCCCAATTCACATTCACAGACTGAGTTCCCTGGGAGACAACCACTCCAAGTTCAAGGAATTCTCTGAGTCCACAATCCTAAAATTATAGCCCTTACTGATGAGTTTACCTTCAATAGCACAAAGTAAACGTATTTACTAAAATGGCATAGAATGAATATTAGCTACAAAATATTTTCCCAGTAAGTCTGAGGCACACTTACCTACAACTACACACAGAATCAGTGGGAAGAGTGGACACACATACAGAGTTCACTAGTAGAGAGGCACATACATAAGGAGGAGTATACATAAGAAACACATACGTCTACGATTTTGTTTCTTTCAAAATTCAAATACCACTAGCAGTCTCTGTTGGATGCTACTTGACTGCCTGGCTGTAGGCAGCAGTGCCTCGGCTTTGGACTCCTCTGACATCTTGGCCTGGGTTAGTACTGTTGGGCACTTTTGAAAAGAACCACACCTAGGACCAAGAAGAGTTTCAGCCCTACAGGCTGCCGTGACCCCAGGTCTAGTCACTGAACTCTCAGCTTTCTCTAACTACTCTGTGACTTTTTAACAGGATACTTTAGAACACCCCAATTTAGAATCCCCCAACCTCTACACAGATGGTTAGGGGCTTGGCAATAACGTCCTTGAATTCTTCTTTCAGGCTACATGCAAGATGCCATTGCTGATGAGGATGGGGGAAGAGAGAAATCTCCTCCCCTGATTTGCTACACTTTGTAAGAAGCATCAAGGGAAAGGTGAAGAACTATCTCAGGAGCTGTATTTTTCTTCCATATCAAGCTGTCTTCCCAATCACCAGAGCTCCACATCTTAGAGCTGGCTGGTTTCTTTTTTACATAGATTGGGCTCCCATGGGAGGAATGGTTTATCCTCTCAGCTAATCACCAGAACTTTCTTGTTTGGTGTTATTTCAACTTCCTATACTCAGTTGGTCTGTAGGCATATTTTTTGTACCTGTCATGTATATCTAGCCTTGTCTTCTGAAGTACCTTCTCCTGAAGATCTGTTCCCACCAACCTATAGGTTTTCCATATCATGTCATGTAAAAGCCATATAAGAATGCCTTATGGGAATTATTAAAAGGTACATTTTTAAATGGTGTTTTTCAATTATTATATATCAGAATCTATGGGATGCAGCTATATCAGTACTTTGTGGTAAATTTATAAAGCCGGATGCTTATGTCAGTAACAAAAAGAGAAGGATATTAAGAAATTGGGTCTGCAGCTAAAACACTTTGAATAGCAACCAAACAATGCACCAACAGAAAATAGAAAAGGGAAAATAACCAAGATTAGAGCAGAGCTTGATACAATTGAAATATAAGAGAATAATCAAAATGATAAATAAAGCCAAGAGCTGTTTTTAAAAACCAACAAAATTGATAAACAATGAACAAATCTCATTTTTTTAAAAGATGAGAGAAAAACTAAATCACCAGAATTGGAAATGAGAAAAGAGAGAGCATAATAAAGGCAAAAGAAATCAAGAAAATTGCCAGAGATTATTACATATAGCTCTATCTATGTTCATTATTTTGAGAACCTAGAAGATGTGAATGATTATCTACAGAAAACTAAAATTAACAAGATCAGAAGATGACAACCTTAAATAGCCCAATCTCTGAAGGAAAATTCAGACAGGACTTTAAAAAGTTGCCTTTATGCTTCTATTCATGTTTAAATATCTGGAAATAAAAATAAAGTTTATATTTAAAAAAATAATGAAGAACAAAATCACAATTCAATAGAAGTAAACCTGTCGGAAAAACTGGATAACTGTGTGGAGAAAAATAGGTTTGGATCCATGCCTCATACCATATACCACAAAAACCATAAATGGATTAGTGGCTTAAATATTTTTTAAAATGTAAAAGACTAGAAGGAAAAAGGAATCTAACTTCACATTTATCAAACAGACAAATGGAAGAAATTATTTGAGCTAAAATTAATAGACTAGATTTTTAGATAAAAGTCTTTTCACACAACAAAAACATCTCTAAAAAATATTCATAGTAAATATATCAAATAAAGGTCTAATATTCAGAATATAGGAGGAACTGGTATATATCAATTAGCATAACATACACTCTCCAATTAAGCAAAGGACACAAACCATTTTCAAATATATATATGTGTGTGTGTGTGTGTGTATGTATATATTTATATGTGTGTGTGTGTGTATATATATATATATATAATATATATATATATATATATATATATATATATATATATGTTGCTTAACAGCCATATGAAAAAACTCAAATTCCCTAATAATCAAAACAAAATTTAGATGCTACCTTACAACCACTAAAATGACAAATATAGCCCCGAAAGAGATAAAACTTCGATGTTGGCATGGTTATTGGAAAACTCTAATACATTGTTTACGGAACTGAAATCTGGTATAAACACTTAGGATAGTGACGTGGTGATATACAATGAATCATAAAACTGACCTAACGATTCCATTTCTAGGATTTTATCCAGCCCTAAGTTCTGTGAATTTTAATCCTAAAAATATAATAGGGAAAAAAAAGAAAAGAAAAATCTGCACAGAAATGTTCAAATTGGAATGTGGCACCTGAAATGTGAAAAGCTGCAATGGATACCAGCATACCAAGAATAGAAATGTAGCTAGGGGATTCCAGCACCTGGAGCAAATTCCATCAAGTTAAAAGGGGTGTGGAGAGGAGAGAATGAGAGAGGCTGTTTGAAGGTGTTAACTCCTAAGTATGGTTGAAGTAGGCTGGAGATAGAGAGGTTACGGGAGTTGAGAAGAGCAAGGGGGAATTTGGAGCCACCACGTTCAAAGAGGACAGGGACTGGGATGGAGGGAAATAAGACTGCTCCAGATAATGATCCTACCAGGGAGGAGAGAAAGTGATCTAGAGGTCCATAGACAGTATTCTGAAAAGGCTGGAGTGGAGTGAACTTTAAAGGAGAAAAGATTCTTGCTGAGGGAAGGTGGCAGAGGGAGTGTCTGAAACTGGAAGCTAGGATTGGAGAGGATGCCAACTTTTCTCCTTAATCATGTGTGTCAGTGGTGTGACAGTAGCCAGACTTGGAAAGGGAGACAAGAAATGATGTGACTTCAGAAGGAAGCTAGATTTCAGTGAGAACCAAAGGACAGAAGGAATATGAGAAAAAGAAACATAGGACAAAGGAGCATATATTAACAATAAAAGAGAGTCCCAAGGGGCATTGTAGGATAGGAATTGGAGAGGCCTATATAGGGCTGAGTATAAGAGAAGGGAACAAGGGGATGGAGGTTCAAAGGGAAGGTGAAAGCAAGTGGATCCTGGGGACATCAGTGCACTTGTGAGAGGAAAAGCAGCCCATTCCTACCCCTTGTTCTCTCACCTACATCCAGCAAATCTGTTCTCTCACTATTTTCAAATAACCTGCCCCCTAAAATACCAAGCCCAGGCCATTACAACACCACAAAGCACAAATAATGGGGGACATGGGTGGCATCTCCCCAGATGTTAGCACATGTTAAAAAGGCCTGGCTGCTCCATCTTAGTTGTGACCCTACTGGTGAAAACCACTGGGAGTTTCTACCACCCTTATCAATTCCCACTCTGTCTTATTTCTGAGTAGGGGGTACATTTTGTGACAGACCTACCCTCTCACCCTGAGGTTACATGGCTGTTTTTCTTAACGTAGATTATTTCTCAACAACGGGTTACCTAACCACACGTCCAAAATTCCCCTCTCTATATAGTATCTTCTCATATTCAAATGACAGGGTCATTCTTAAAGAAGAGAGCCAAATCAGAAATGCTTCCAGCACAAGTAGAGTTAGGCAGGACAGAGAGGAGAGGATAAAGAACTATAGTTTATTACCATTACCTAGAAGAAACTTGGAGTTTAGTTGGTCCTCAAAACAGAGCTGGCCAGTGTGTTGAATTGTTGTGCTTGACTATACTTATGTTACAGTGGAGAACATCTTTTCGGGATAGGGTGTTATTGATTAGTGATAGTTACAAAAAAAAGAGAAAAGAACATAAAAACCCATTTTAAATACATAGAAGAAAACAAAAACTTTGAGAATACATGCAGAGTTGTACTGCTATCACCATGTTAAATGTATCCTTTTTTTAAAACCATGTAACAGAAGTTCAGGCTTTCGTATACAATCCTTTCTCCTCGTTCATCAAAACATTCATGTTTGTTGATGATTGTTCATAATAAAAGAGAATTTTAAAAACAGCATATACCACCCACATAATAATACCCATCACTGATATAGTACTCTAGCATTTACAGCATGCTCTATGGAGCCAAAGGTTACACAGCTAGTGAGTGTCTGAGACAAGATGCAAACTCAAGTCTTCCCAACTCCAAGCCCCACTGGGTTTGCCATTGTACCACCCAGCTGAGCCTTAACCCACACAGTTAAGTAGAAAGGGCTTACTAAGAGATACAGACAATTCCAAGACACTGCATCTCAGGCCTGCAGCGTAACTAGGTACGGTTTTTCCAGTCAAATTTCTTACTATGAAAAAGAATGCATTCGATGCCTGGGGCACCCCCACTCCAGGTTGTATATTGTCCAAGCCCAGCCTGTCAAATGTAGCTGAATCAGGAGGGGTTATGACCATGCTCACACACCCAGTGCAGCTCAGTCAGGAAGGGCTATAGCAGTTCCATCCTATGACCATTCTCATAAAACAGTGTCACATGGCAATAGGAATGCATGCAAGGTATCATAAAAAGCTGAAGCTATAGGAAAACTGGTTGAGTCATACAGTTAGCTCAAGAACAGTCCCAGTAGCCTGTCTTCTGGGCTTGTACTCACCTGCCCAACTTTTATCTCTACCCTTGTACCTGACATCCCAATTAATTTCAACCCTAGCCTTTCGGCTCTCTTAGAACAGTCTGAACCCTTTGAACCCCTTATTTGTTTCATAAATCCCTGTGGCAATCTGTTCTTGTTGTTGAGTCATTTTTCAGTCATTTTAGACTCTTTTGTGACCCCACTTGGAATTTTCTTGGCCAAGACACTGGAGTGGTTTGCCATTTCCTTCTCCAGCTCATTCTGCCGATGAGAAAAATGAGGCGGAGTTAAGTGACTTGCCTGGGGTCATACAGCTAGTAAGTATCTGCAGCAAGATTTGAAATCACAGAGAAGAGTCTTCCTGACTCCAGGCTCAGCACTCTATCTACCACACCACCTGGCTGCCCATGGCAGTTGAATGAAGCCTAAAAAACCCTTCTCAGAATAAATTTTTAAATGCATAAAATAAAATAAAGAAGATTACAAAAGTATCAAGCCTAAATATTTAAATCAGCATTTATGTACTTATTACAATGTGCTAGGCACTGAGGTTACAAAGACGAAAAGATTCAATAGTCTCTACACCTCAAAGAGTTTACATGCCCCTGAAAAGAAGTGACATGTGTGCAGGTAAGTATATACACAATATTGTTGTTGTTGTTCACTTGTTTCAGTCATGTCTGACTCTGCATGACCCCATCTGGGGTTTTCTCGTCGAAGATACTGGAGTGGTTTACCATGTCTTCTCCAGATCATTTTATAGGTAAGAAAACTGAGGGAAATATAATTAAGTGACTTGCCCACGATCACAAAGCTAGCAAGTGTCTGAGGCTAGAAAGATGAGTCTTCCTGACTCCAGGACCAGTCCTATCTCCACTGCACCACCTAGCTGCCCATATACATGACACAGAGAGTATGAACAAGTCATTTAATTGAAGGGACTGACTAGTGGAATCAGCAAAGACCTCATTTAGGAGATGGCGCCTGATCAGTGCTCTGAAAGATGCCCGGGCTTCTTTAGGCCAAGGTGAGGAAGGAGGGTATCCCAGGCTGAGGCCATGTGCAGATATAAGAGATGGGATATGGTGCTGCAGATTACTTGACTCAAGATGTCAAATTCAACCACTTCGTGCATCTCAGGGAAGGTGACCTTCCAATCTGAATCCTACCAGATGCGTTACCTAGAAAAGATGGAAGGCCGGCTCTCTCTTCAGTGCCAAGATTATCAGGACCCGTTCAGCTGGATCCACTTGTTAAGCAGGCCAGAGACAGCAGCCCTGTGGGAGTTCTTGGAAAAGAACCAAAAGAAGGATTTCATCCAGCTCTCTACCTTCTTCGTAGGAGTCCTAATGCTATTCCATAAAAAAGAATAAGACTGGCTCACATTTATATAGTACCTGAAGCTACACTAGTACACAGCACTTTCCTCATAACATAAAATAGTGCAAATGTTATTATCCACATTTTACAAATGAGGAAACTGAGGTTCAGAGGTATTAAATGTTCTGCTCATGGTCATACAGCCAGTAAGTACTAGAGCCAGGATCTGAATCCACGCAGCTTGCCCCACCCCAAGCCCCCTGCCCAGTGTAGCAGCTCTTTCACTGCCCTATTCTGTGAGGCAGAAAATTATGATCATCATCACTTTAGAGCCCCTCCCATGACTCCTGGAACTAGTAACTCCCATGATGAATTAGGTTATCAGGGGCAATGATTTCCCTGTAAGGCAACTAGGTAGCACAGTGGATAGAGCACTGGGTCTAGAGTCAGGAAAACTAGAGTTCAAATCTAGCCTCAGACATTTATTAGCTGGATGACCCTAGGCAAACCTTTTAACTTCTGGTTGCCACAGTTTCTTCAACTGTAAAAAGAGGATGATTATAGCACTGACCTCCTATCTGATCCCTTGTGAGGATCAAATAATAATTACAAAGCACCTGGCCCAAAATAAATGATATATAAATGTTAGTTGTTATTATTATTTTCCCTCTGGAACTCATACAGCTTGAAAGAGATACAGAGGGACAAGGATGGAAGGCAATTTTCTCAATCCATTACAATTCTGAATGACCACTACGTTAAGCCATTTGGTTTGTGAATTAACCTTACATTCTTTCAAAAGTAGATGATGTGGCACAGTAGATAGAGCTCTAAGCCTAGAGTCAGGAAGACCTGAGTTCAAATCTAGCCTCAGACACTTATTAGCTGTGTGACCCTTGGCAAATCATTTAACCTTTGATTGACTCAGTTTCCTCAACTGTAAAATGAAGATAATAATAGCACTTGCCTCCCAGGGTTATGGTGAAGATCAAATGAGATCATAATTGTAAAAGCACTTAAAGTCGCCTGGCACAGAGTGGGCACCATGTAAATGTTTATTTCCTTATTCCCTTCAAAGGCTCATGAATTCAGGGTTTCAAGCCTTGTATAAGAAGTGACACTTTATTTTAAGGACCTTCTCATCCACATCTAGGATCCTGCCCAGAATACCAGATTGGTTCAGGTTGTCCTCCAGTGCCATCAGTTACTGATGACTATTTAAGAAGGAAATGGTGTTCTTGGAGCAGATAACAGGCTGGTGGGGACTCCATATGGATACAGGCAAAGCAAAGGCCATATTATAGTCAGGAATACATAATCTTGTGAATGACTGAAGGCCATGTATTGGCTTCGGGAAGAAAATCTCCAGATTTTCTAGATCCTTTCTATAATCTACTAAAGTACCATCAATGCTTTCTAGTCAATACCAGTGGGAAATATACTTGATGACCCAAAAGAACTGAGTCACCTCAGCTCCAAATGTCAATTACATCTGCAAAAGTATTTATTCATAGACACCGACTGATCCAACTTCACTGTGGATCCTGTGCTTTCAGAGACCACATTGCCATCATCCATAGCCCAGCCCTACATACACAAATCAGAAAGTTGTGCCTAAACAATATGGATGTAACAGAATATCATTGTACTAAAAGAAATAGCAAAAATGAAGAATTCAGAGCAGCATGGGAAAACTTACATGAACTGATGCAAGGTAATTTTAAGAACCAGGAAAACAAAATAAATACAAAGGACAGTAAAACTAATTGAATGCTATTTAATTAATAACAGCCATAGTTCCTGCAAACCAATGATGAAGAATGCCATCTGTTTCCTGACAGAGATATAATGGACTTAAGATGCACAATGAGATAAACATTTTCAGATGTGATCAATGTCAGAACTTATTTTGCTTGACTATATAAGTTTGCTCTAAGAGTTGTTTTCCCCACCAGTGGAGGAGGAAGGTAGGACCAAAGGTTTGAGTTGCACAAAAAAAAAAAGGAAGAAAAGAAAGGTGAAGGAAAAAGGGTCATTAAAGCATTTTTAAATGTACAGAACAAGAGAAGGGAAGTGAAAAGAAAGCACAGACAACTGGGATAGCTTTGAAAGTTATATATTGAATTTACTATATACTTTAAAAGAAAAGTAAGTACTATATAATAGAGATTCACAGTTTCAAGGGCAATTTTCTCCTTTTGTTCTACTATGTACATGAAAATGCACATTTTCATTGATGTTTGTTAAGTTCAGAATAAAACAAAATAAAAATTTTAAATATTATGATTAAATTCAGAGAAGTGTTGAAAAAAATATATCTTGTCCCTTTCTTTGTAAATGCAGGGGAACCTGGGATGTGGGATATTGCATACATGTCCAGTATGGTTGATGTATTGGCTGGTTCTGCTGAACTAATCTTGTTCTCTTTCTTTTTTATTTGTTACAAAGAATAGCTCACTGGGTAGGGAAAGGAGAAGGCTATATTAGCGCTTGAACATTGTGTAAAAACAAGTGGTACTAACAGTGTTGCTGTTTTTTTAAAGAAGGCTGCCATCATTATTATTACACTTCCAGAACACTCTTGAGCATGGAGGAAAAAACCTATCTATTCTCACATCACCTTTGCCCCGATAGTCCTTCCCTACAACTACCAAAAGGGTGTGAGCCTTCTTCCCCATCACTCATCTGGTAAATCCTGTGGCCTGCCAGCTAGTTACCCTCCTCACTCCATATCCAGCCTGTGTTCCACTGGTTTTTGTCATGATGCTCTAAATTCAAACTCAAACAGCACCTTCCCAAAGTTTATCCACCCAAACTAATTATGGATAAGCAGCAGGAAGATTTGGCTTCAGAAGCAATGTGGTTCAATGGAAAGGGTGTGGGCTTTGGGGCTAGAAGACATAGGTTCTAAACCTGACTCTACTACTTACTGCCTATGGGACCTCCTCAAGTCACTTAATCTTTCAGAGCCTCAGTTTCCTCTTTTGAAGAGTAAGGGAGTTACACAAAATGACCTCTAAGATCCCTTTCAGCTCTTTATTTCTGATCCTATGAGAATATCCTCAACACAGGCAACTTTGGTACCTAGCCAGGGGTACGGGTCCAAGGAGAAGATATGCAAGTCAGCAGACAATGTGTACACCCTCAAACTGGTAGATATCTTCCACCAAAGACACCTTATCAGGGCATTCTTAGGGGGAGGGATTGTTTTCAATCAGTAATCAATTAAGTGTCTGTGATGTGCCAGACAACTGTGCTAAGGCCTAGAGACACAAAGATAAAAATGGAATTGTTCCTGCCCTCAAGGAACTTCTGTTCTATCAGGAGGGAGAATATATACATATATCAGCACATACAAAATAAATGCAAGGTAATTTACACGAGAAGGAGCTAGCAGACGGAGAAGTCAGGAAAGGTTTTATATGGAAGGTGGTATTTGAACTGAATTTTGAAAGAAACAAAAGATCCTAAGGGCAGAGGTAAAGAAGAGAATTTTGGTCATAGAAACTGGAGTTTATCAAGTACAGGGTGACAGAGTCAGACTTGCCCTCTAAATACGTAATTTTGGCCGCAGTTTGGAGGATGGATTGGAATAGAGGGAGACTCCAGGCAAGGAGACCAATTAGGGTATTACAATAGCAACCCACTCTAGTGTCTTTGCCAAGAAAACTCCAAAATGGGGTCACAAAGAGTCAGGTGTGACAGAAACAACAGCAACATCAACAACAACAACAAACAATGGTCCAGGTGAGAGATGATGAGAGTCTGAACTAAGGTCCCCATGAGCAGACAGAAGGGAATCAATAGGAGAAATGTGGAGGCAAAAGTGACAAGATTTGGCAAGTGATTGAATAAGTGGGATAAAGGAGAATAAGGAGGCAAGCATGACATCAGAGGTACCAATCTGGAGGACTAGAAGGACGGTAGTCATGGAAATAGCCCTGATAGACATGGGCCAAACCCACAGTCTTACTGGTGTGACTGAGTCAGGGGCAGCGTGGCAAGATCCGGTCCATGATCACCCCAACAGGTCAACGGTGAGTGGAGACAGGGGATGCACATATCCACCATGAAAAGCCAAAAGGGAGTCTGGTTGATTCAAACAAATGATCAGGTCATTGACACTCCTAAACTAATTACCCACCTCCTGGCTTGCAAGTCTATCCTTGCACTCCATGTCTGATTCACTCTAATCCCTTGGATTTGAGTTCCGAAGAGAAACTCAGGTATTGACCTGATCCAGCTTTTCCCTCTCTTATATTCAAACTCATTTCTCAGAATGACATTCTTGTCCTTGCCCCAGGGATCTGCTAACTCCTGACACATATTGAACCCCTCAGGGGACATGTTACCTATGGGTATACCTTGCATCCTGACCTAGCAGATGTTCCAAATATTCAGCAGGATACCAGGATAGAATCAGTATTTCAGGAAACACCCCTGGCAAGACAGCAAAGTCAGGCCCAGTCACAGCAGTATACAGGATAACAGAAATGGGCTGACTGGATGCTCCCAGGCTAAAGCAAAGAGGCTGGATCTGATTAGACCACATATACTCACCCACACACTTACCCACAGCCAGGTGGCACAGTGGATAGAGCATCAGGCCTGGAGTCAGGAAGACCTGAGTTTAAATCTGGCCTTAGACACTTACCATCTGTGTGACCCTGGGCAAGTCACTTAACCCAGTTTGCTTCAGTTGCCTCCTTTGTAAAGTAAGCTGGAGAAGGAAATGGCAAACCATTCCATTATCTTTGCCAAGAAAACCCCAAATGGGATCGAAAAGAGTTGGACGTGAGTGAACAACGACAATTTACCCACAAAGACCCTCTTGGCATTCGATGAGTATGACCTGGAGCCCTTAACCATCCCTCCAGTGTCTTTGCCAAGAAAACCCCAGATGGGGTCACGGAGAGTCAGGCATGACTGAAATGACTGAACAACAACAACAGAGGGAGAGAGAGATCAAATGACCCTGAGCAAGAGGCTGGGGAGGGCCCTTAGGAGAGAGGAAAATGGTCCTCAGAGAGGGTGCAAGGTGAAAGGAACAGAGCTGGGACTGTGCCCCAGGAGGAGCTCATGAGCACCAGCCACACCTGGGTCACAGGAGGGAAAGTAAGGCGCTAGTGCTGCAGTCAGCCCTGACACCTGATTGTCAAAGTCAAGTGGAGCTTCCCTGAGCAGCCCCGGGAGACTGGAGGCTTGAACAGCTCAGGAAAGCTCTGACGAGCCTGCTGTGGCGTAAGGGCCATCATCTACTGCTCCTTTGCAGTTGCTTCTCTGTCTGTTTTCCATGGTCCTGGCTGCTGATCCTCAAGAAGAGGCTGCCAGAGACGAGGCTGTGATGTATGAGTATTTCCTAGGTATCCGCGTGATGGAATGTTTGCAATTGGGCCCTAGGGTAGACTGGCACACAGTACGTGAAGGAGAGATCATAGGAGGCTAGGGCAAGAACATGGCCTCAGAGGCCACGACTCTAACCCGGTCCTTTCACTTTACATACTAACAAAAAGAGGTCCCAGGTGACTCGCCCAAAGGGTACACAGGCAATAGAAATGAGAAGCGGCATTTGAACCCAGATCCCCTGGCTACACACAGTGAGTGCTCTTTTATTCTATCATATTGCTTTCAGTGGTGTCTTACAGATCGTACTAAAAGATACATTTGTGACCAAGCTGGAGAAGGAAATGGCCAAGCTTAACTGCCTTCTCCCTGGAAAGGGACCCTGTGATGAGCCATGTGTAGCACTGTTGACTTATTAGACTTTCAGAACTCCATAGCCGGAAGGGACTTGGAGATCACACAGTCCAGTGTCTTATACTGGAGAGACAACTGGACCTGGACGTGGGGGCTGGGATCAGTCATGTGACCTCAGGCTCCTCATCAGCAGGCTTAATATATACTATTTCCACTGCCTCCATTGCAGGGTTGTGAGGCACGATGGACTTGAAAGTGTTTTGTAGGTGTGAACATTTATTAAAGAGGAAGAAACTGAGGCCCAGAAGGGTTAAATGCTTTGTCCAAAGTCACTATGGCCAGCTAGTGGCAGAACCAGGACTGGAAAATACATTCTCTAATTTCCCAGCCCAGCATTTCTGCCAGGATATCCCGAATGCTGCATGGGTATGTTTAAGTAGTCCGTTTTGGCTAAAATCCTTAATAATCTCTACCTTGCTACCCTTCCCCCATCCCCCCTTTCTCCACTTCAGATAAGGAAGTTTGATTCTTTGAGGTTCCTTCTGGCTTGCTGTTTGAGCCTACTCTCTGACACGGCACATCAAATAAAGTCTACAAGAGCAAAAGGGAATTAGATCTTCATTTCCCAATACGGCCTATGGACTGAAATTTTAGACTTAGTGGCTCAAGCTCTCCAAGACATGTTCACATGAATATCATTAATTTTAATGGGAATTAACCACAGCAGAGGGAGAAATAAGATCATTGCCTACAATTAGAATGCTAAAAGTCGGATAAATCCTTTAAAATGGAAATTTATTTGGTCCCAACCTTCTCTTTGAATAAGGCTCCTTCCAGCACTAACATTCTGGAGATCAGAAAGCTAAGGCCCAATGGAATGTCAGCTCCTTGAGGGCAGAGTTCATTTTGGCCTTTGTAAACCGAGCAGCTAACACAGGACTGGCAGGGAAGAGGCGCTTAATAAATGTATTGCATTGAATTGATAGGAATGGCTTGCTTAGATTGCACAGCTAACTCGTGCTAGAGCCAGGAAAAGAATTCAGGTCCCCAAACTTCCAGGCCAGCACTCTGTCCTATGGCACTTGTTTTAATTTGTTTTAGTCTGTTACTGCTCAGTCATTTTCCATTCATGTCTGATTATTCATGGCCCCATTTGGGGTTTTCTAGGCAAAGGAGTAGTTTGCCATTTCCTTCTCCAGCTCATTTTACAAAAGAGGAAACTGAGGCAAATAGAGTTAAATGACTTGTCCAGGGTCACACAGATAGTAAATATCTGAGGCTACATTTGAACTCAGGTCTTCCTGACTCTAGGCCTGGAACTCTATCCACTGCACCACCTAGTATCTAGTTTTAATCTGACTTTAGTCTAAGCAGGGTATATTCAACAGTCTTATTTTTTAGTGTCTTTGTGAACTGCTGTTCTCTGGCACGAAGGAGGGATTAGAGTAAAAAAAAAAAGCATAACCTTCTGCCTTTGACCTTACCTAGGACTTTGTTTTCCAACTGTCTAGTAAATCTCCCCAAAAATGTGTATATTGTAGTTATCTGTACGTGTTTCTTATGTGCCTGCTAAAGTGTAAGCATCACAAATGAATGGATGAATAAGACATTTATTAAACACTTATTAATGTCAAAGACAGGGACTTTCTTTTTGCCTTTCTTTGTATCAACAGAGCTAAGCACAGTGCATGGCACATAACAGGCACTTAATAAATGTTTATTAATTATGTGCAAAGTATTATGCTAAGCACTAAAAATTCAAATAGAAAAATTGACAGTCTGCTCCACGAGGGAAAGGATTTTTATTTCAATAGCATCTCATAATTTGTTCTGAACATAGTAAGACCCTGACGATGTTTGTTGAATAAAAGAGTGGGTAGGGTTGTACTATGGATAGATACTTGTGGGGGACATAATATATGCCCATTATATGATAGTCATAGATTTGTAAGGCACCTTGGAGGTTATTTAGTGATAGCAACATAATTGATGTAGAGCTGGAAGAGACTGAAAAAGTCATCTTAAAGTTCTATGCCCTTCATTTTTACAGATGAGGAGACTGAGGCCCATGAGGGAGGCTAAGTAGTGACTAACTGGAGGTCAGAGAGGGAATACACATCAGGGGTAAGATTTGAAACCAGTGTTTCTTATTTTAGGGCACCTTGGTAATGCAGTAGATACAGCACTGGTCCTGGAAGCAAGAGGACCTGAGTTCAAATCTAGCCTCAGACACGTACTAGCTGTGTGACCCTGGGTAAGTTACTTAACCCTGTTTGCCTCATTTTCCTCATCTGTAAAAATAGCTGGAGAAAGAAATGACAAAATCATTCCAGTATCTTCTCCAAGAAAACCCCAAATGGGGTCACAGAGAGTTGGACACAACTGAAATGACAAAATAACTACAACCTCTCACTTTAGAGCAAGAGTTCATTCTACTATACCACATCTAACCCTCTCATTTTATAAATGAATAAGCTGGAGTACAGAAAGGTTAAAAAAATTATAGTAAGTGGCAGGATGAGGATTTGAACCCATGGCCTCTGATGCTAAATCTAGCTCTCCTTCTCCAACTACCTCTCAGATCCACTGACATAGGAGACTCAGGAGTCCTGGGCTTGACTTTTGGCCCTGTCATTGACTTCTGAGGCAAACTGGCTCTCTTCAGTTAAAGAAAAAAGAAAAGGAGAGAGGAAAAGAAAGAAGGAAACAGAAAGAAAAAGGAGGGGATAGACTGTCCTTGAATTCTAAAGTCGTCTTTGAGAACTTAAGTCTGGCACAGGCTTCGACTGGGGGCTCTCAGCATGTACATGCTCCCTTTGATAACATAATACCAGAGCAGCCAATGCTCCCTCAGAACCACTCTCTCAGGACTCCACACTCCCAGGCCAGAGACACCAGCAGGTCCCTCCTTCTCCCCTCCCCCTGTCGACAAAGCTGCTGACAGTGCTTTTGGAAGAACAACAGCACAAAAATTAAAGAGTACACCACAAGGCTTAGAGGACAACATAATAATACTCAGCAGGCTGTCTCTCCTTGCCTAACCTTCGTTTCCTCATGCCTGAGCAGACTACAGAATAATAAGAGCTAACATTTATGTACATTTTCAGGTTTTGCAAAGTGCTCTACATGCATCATCTCATTTGTTACAACCCGGTTCATGAAGGGGCTGTTATTACTCCCCCATTTTACAGATGAAGAAATTAAGGCTGAGGAAGGTTAAGGGCAGGGGTGAGGACCCTGAGGCCTCAAGGCCCTTTGACTGAATACAAACTCCACAGAACAAACCCTTTTATTAAGGGGATTAACTTAATTTAAGGGACTTGCTGGAGGGATCACATGGCTAGTAGATGAATCTGAAGCAAGATTCAAACCTAGGCTTTCCTAAGTTAAAGTCCAGCACTCTATCTACTATCCCACCTTGGTTCTCCATGGAAGGTACCTAGGGCACTCTGAAGATTGGCATAGTGGCAAGAATCCTGGACTGAAATGAGGAGGCATGAGTTTTAGCTCTATGTCTTCTAAGAACTAGGTGTAGGGCCTTAGAGCAAATCATTTCAACTCTCTTCAGACCTCAGTTTCTAGATCTTTGGGAGGGGATTTATAGCAACCTCTTCCAGACAAGGTTCATTGAAACCTTATCTTGTGCAGGAATTGTATACTAATAGAGCTCTAGAAATAAAAAGGGATGCACAATCATGGGAATGGGGGCACAGTGAGGGGAGCGGGAAGGGCTTGGGAAGATTTTCAGCTGGGCCTAGGCATTGCCAAATGGGGAAATATACCCAAATGCCATAGTGTGGTTACAGCCCTGAATGTTCCATCATAAGAGGCTGCCAGAGAAAGAATGCCAGCCTCTATGAGTCAATGGTCAGGGCCTGTCTGGCCAAGCCCTCGTGCCTTGGGTATCAACTTCGGGTAAGTCTTGAGTTTTGGACTGTTTTGCAAAAGCAAATTGGGTTTCTATCTTGGCCCTGATTGGTGAAAGCTATATCTGACCTCTTTAGATGGCATTCCAGGCAACACATTGGTGAGAACAGTATCATAAATGACTCATTCTCCCTTACTGGAAAGTGGCAGGACCATCTGCAGCATGTAAAGATGTTTACTTATATAATGGGATCCCTTCAACACACAAGTAGTGTCTTGCCAGATGCTAGCCAACATCTGGAAGCCCCTTACCACCCTTACCACCTTGAAAGCCTTCCAAGGAGGCAGAGGAGAGAATTGAGAATGTAATTCATTGAACTCATGGGACTCTTTTGGACCCAATGACCAATACTTTTCACTATTCTTTCTCAATACTTTTGAGTGGAATGCAAGTTCGTTGAGGGCAGGGACAATTTCCTTTTCATGTTTATATCCCCAGGTAGGCCTCCATTATAATGAAGGAGCACAGTTTAGCAAAACCAGTCAACATGACAACCATTTTTGATGACATATGCAACATTCCACATCAATTTACCAACAGCCCTCTACCAAGAGGAGAAAAGTGTGCTTCATAAGCAATCCTCTGAAACCAAGACTGGCCATTGTATTTAAACTGAGTTGAGCTATCTTTAGTGTTGATACCATTTACATTATTGTAGTTATCATCAAGTTATAGAAACATGGATTTAGAGCTAGAAGGGACCCTCAGAAGCCATCTAGTCTAAACCTTTCATTTTTTATAGGAGAAAATTAAAGCCCAGTAAAATGACTCACCAAAATCACCCAGGTAGTAAGTGTTAAAGATGGGATTTGAATGCAGGTCCTTTGGCTCCAGAGTCAGTCCCATTTCCACTACACCATGAGGCTTCCTTTCATTATCCCAGTGTTTCTTCTTGCTCTCTAAGTTCTGCTTTTTGATCAGTTCTAAAAGAAGCATCATGGCATAGTAAATAGACTACAGGAACCAGATTCAGGAAAATCTGGGTTCCAATTACACCACCAACATTTGTTTGCTGTGTGAACATGCACAAGTAAAGTAAAAAAAAAAAATCTCTGTACCTCAACTTTCTCAGCTATAAAATGGGAATAAAATATCTAAGTATTGAGATACTTAAATGAGAAAATAAACGTAAAGTGTTTGGCAACTTTAAAATGCTATGTCAAGGTCTTACCCTCCCATACTCCATAATCCAGACAAAGTAGCTATCTCTGTGTTCCTCATACGTGGTACTCCATCTCCCAATTCCATGCCTTTCTTTGCATTGCATGTCCCCTGCCATATCTAGAATGCACACCTTCTCAGCCTCCAGCTTAGAGAGGAATCCCTCTCTTCCTTCAAAACATAGCTCAAGAACCATCTTCTTTACGAGAACTTTCTCACTCCCATCAATTGCTAATGCCTCTTCTCTCAAATTACCTTGTATTTATTTATTTTATATTTATTTGCACGATCTATGTTATATTTATAGTAAATATTTATTTGTGTACTTGTTGTCTCCCTCCATTAGACTGTAAGCTCTTGTTAATAGGAATTGTTTAATTTATTGTATGTGTATCCCTAGTACCTGGTTTATAGTGGGAACTTAAATGTTTGTTGATCAATTTTCTCACATTTGTCATCTCTTATGACACAGTAATATTCCATAGTACTCACATTCTACCTCTTGTCCTCCATTCCCCAAGTGATTAGCACCCAATTTGTTTCCAGTTTTTTACTACTACCAAAAGTGTTGCTATGACTAATTTAGTACATATAATATATGTACACACATATATGTATATGCACATACACGTATATGGGCATTTCTTTCTATTTATTGTCAAAATCATACTAGGTAGGAGAAATTGGGGTTTGTCCTAGAGTAGTGACTTCAAAAGACCCCATTGGTACTTCAATCCTTTGGTGTGCTGGGGCGGTCTCCCCTACTCCACTCTCTCCTTCCTGGATCCTGGCCTTTTCAGGTATCCTGTAGTCTCTATCTTTCCAATATAGAGCTGTATTTGGTGCTCCCCTCATCTAAGTGTGCCTTTGATACCAATTATCATTTTGATCAAATTGTAGTCATATGAAGCAGTTCAGAGGATGCTTTCCCCAAGAACAAAAATTCTTAGTAGTAACTCTAATTATTGACCTCTTATGGGATATATGCCCAGGAGTGGGGTCACTAGGTCAAGGGATATGAGTAATCGAATGACTTCGCTCACATAATTCCAAATTTTCTTCCAATAGAGCTAGACCACTTCACAGCACCATCAACAGTCTATGTGCCTGACCTTCTGTTGCCCTTTAGCGCTAACTATTTTTCCTTTATTATCTTTGCCAATTTGATAAGCACAAGGTGAAACCCTGAAGTTTTTTTAATTTACATTGCTTCTATTATTGATGATTTTGAGCATACTTTGGAGTTTAATTTTTTTTTAAATTCTGAGTATAACAAACACCCAAAAAAACAAACATTTCTATAAACACCATAGAACAAAAAAGGTTGTATGTAAAAATAAAAATCTCTATTATATAACTTGCTTTGTATATATATATACACACACACACACACACACACACATACATGTACATATACATAGATATCACATGTGTGTGTATGTGTATGTATATGTAGAGGGGGGAAGAGGGGAGGCACAGCTGCTGGCTCAGTAGATAGAGCCTTGGGCCTGGAGTCATGAAGACCTGAGTTCAAATCCAGCCTCAAATGTTTTCTAGCTGTGTGACCCTAGGTATCACTTAATCCCTGATTGCCTGAGATCCACTGGAGAAAGAAATGACAAACCACTCCAGTATCTTTGAAAAGAAAACTCCACGGACCCCAAAGAAAACGGGGTCACAAAGAGTCACAAAGTATACATATACACATATTTGTTGTTATTGTTCAGTCATGTCTGACCCTCTGTGACCCCATTTGGGGTTTTCTTGTCAAAGATATTGGAGTGGTTTGCCATTTCCTTCTCCAGCTCATTTTACAGATGAAGAACTAAGGCAAACAGAGTTAAGTGACTTGCCCAGGGTCACACAGCTAGTAAATGTCTGAGGCTCAATCTGAACCCAGGTCTTCCTGACTCCAGACCTGGAACTCTATCTACTGTGTCACCTAGCTGCCTCATATGCACACATAAACACATATATACATAGACACACCCACACATATACATACTATATATATATATATATATTATATATGCTATATATGTACTATATAAATTATATATATATACACATATATGTATATGTGTATATATATATGCTATATATGTACTATATAAATTATATATATATATACACATATATATAATTTATATAGTACATATATATATACACATATATATGTATATGTGTGTATATATATATATAATTTATATAGTACATATATAGCATATATATATACACATATACATATATGTGTATATATATATAATTTATATAGTACATATATGTATATGTGTATATATACATATATGCTATATATGTACTATATAAATTGTATATATATACACATATATATGTATATGTGTGTATATATATATATATATATATATATATATATATATATATATATATATATATATATATATCTTAACATGTTACCTTCTAAGTTGTCACTGGAAGTTTTTAAAGTTCATTCATATCCACTATTTTATTCCCTTCGACTCAATTCAACTCACTTTTTTTAGATTTTATTTTTAAAATTCTAAACTTAAACACTTCTTAAGAAAAAGGACATTTTCACATACAAAGTAGAACAGGAAAAGAGTGTTATATATGAAACTGTGACTCTCCATACAGCTTGCTTTTTTTTTTCTTAAAGTGTGTGATAGGAAGAATATTTCCTAGGGTTCCCAACATATTAGTTCAGCTAGCTTTTCCGAAGACCCTGCCCCATACATGGGTTTTCCTTAAGAAGTATTAAAACTCTTCTTGAGACTTGATTGGCTAAAGAAAGTGGCTTTCTGGTTGCCTGAATACAAACAGCCAAAAGGAGTTGCAGTGGCTTCTCCAAGGCCTCTGACCATGGACTGAAACATGACTTGGCATCCCAGGCCGTTGCTAGTCATCTTGACCTTTGTCTTGACACTGGATTTCAATGACTCTGGAGGAGAGAGTAAGGCTGATGACTTTGCTCAGCTCTGCCCCACTCTTATCCAGTTCACAGGCAAGTAAAGACATCACCCTCATGAACAAAGGACAAATAAGAACAAGGAAACATGACTGACATCAGGAGGGTGCACTCAGCTGAATCAATATGGTGCCCTCAATGAATATCCTTCCCCTGCTACCTGCTACAGCTAGGTAAACCTTCCTTATTTATTGTTAAATAACCTAGGTTATCTCATTTCATTCCAAGATCAGACCTAGACTACTAGAGGAATGGCCTGAATCAGTCCCAGCCTATGATAAAGTATATAATAAGTTCAATGTCACTTTCAAATCTATCTTGCTTGTCTGTGTTTCCTTCTGAACTCTTTTATGTCCCCTTATGTGAATTTTTAAATCCTTTAATGATTCTCTTCTTTTGAGGGGGAGAGAGGTAGCTTGGGGAGAATAAGGAAGCTAAAACATTATCATTAGCTCTTCTTTCCTCCCAAAGGAAAAAAGAAGAAACAGTCCTTGTAATGAATAAACATGGTCAAGCAAAACACATCCACACATTTGCCAGGTTCAAAAATATATGTCTTACCCAGCACCATAATTCCATTACCCCTATGTGAGGAGGTAGATAGATCTAATTGGATTCTCTGGAGCTGGAGCATATCACCATGTACACAAACTGTTGTTGTTGTTGTGGTTGTGGTTGTGATTGTTGTTTAGTCATTTCAGTTGAGTCTGACTCTCCATGACCCCATTTGGGAATTTCTTATTAGTGATACTAAAATGATTTGCCATGTTCTTCTCCAGCTCATTTGACAGATGAGGAAACTGAGACAAACAGAATTAAGTGACTTGTCCAGAGTCACACAGCTAGTAAGTGTCTGAGGCCAGACTTGAATTCACAAAGATGAATTTTCCTGACTCCAGGCCCAGCACTCTATCCATTGTGCCCTTAGCTGCCCATGTACACAAATAAATATAAAATATATACAAATCATCCAGGTAAAAGTAAAGAGTACTAGTAGCTGTGGGAACCCAAAAAGTCTTCATGTAGAATGTAGCATTTGTGATTCTCCTTGAAAGGAATTAGAAATTCCAAATGATAGACATGAGGAAGGAAAAAATTCTAGACATGACCTATGCAAAGATTCAGAGGTAGGAGATGGAACCCTATGGTGGGAAGCATTAAGTAAATCAGTTTAGCCGGACCAAAGAATGTCTGAGAGGGCCGTGATATGAAATCAACCTAGAAAAATATGGTGGAGCTGGATTGTGAAGGACTTTAAGTTGTCAAACTGTGGAGTTCATATGTTACCTTAGAGGCAATAGGAGGGCATGGAAGTTTATTGAGCAAATGAAAAACATGGTTTTAATTGTGTGAGAAAAGATATGGGGGCATCCCTCATGTACTAGTCTCTCAGAGTTAGAGATGAAGACAGTTACTTGAATGATTCTGAGATTAAAGAGTATGACCTTCCAGAGACACTCCTAAAGTGTGCAAATTCTCTGGAGAGAAGCCTCTAATATGGAAACCAAACAAACTAAATACCTACTGAAACAGGTCTTTCCTCTCAAAAGAAAGCAGCCTTGTCTGGCTATCTAAGGAAGGTCCCTATCCCTCTTTTCAGAGTCAGAGCCAGCTGAGCTCGTTGATGAGGGAGCAAAGTACAGAATGTGAAGCTTAGGAAAGAAGTTGGAGAAGTTATTCAGCAGTAGCCAGACCAACTTCCCAGGACAGAGGGCATGAACAGCTGGATCAGAGGTCTCTTGGATCTTCCCTAAGACCCCTGTGAGGGAGCCATTATGCTGTCTATTTTGTGGATGAAGAATCTGAGCTCTAGTGCAGAAGGAAGCAACCAAAGAAAGTTAGAAAAGAAACAAACAAGCGTTCATTAAATGCCAGGCACTGTCCTTAGCACTTTACAACCATAATTGCATTTGATCCTTACAACGATCCTGGAATGTACGTGCTATTATTATCCAGTTATTATACAATAATTCAACTATTGTACAGTTGAGGAAACTGAGGCATATAGCGGTTAAGGGACTTGCCAAGGGTCACACAATTAAAAAGTGTCTATCCAGATTGGAACCTAGTTCTTTATGACTCCAGGCCCAGAGCTCTATCTACTATGCCACCCAACTGTCTCTAGCTTGTAAGGGGAAGTGAGTCACCTAAGGGCATATGGCTAAGAAATCAGTGAACCAGGCTTAGACCCCTGGTCTTCCTCTTCCTAGTCTAGTGTTCTTTCCATTATTTCAGCGTAATGCTTCAAGCCTGAGTGAGATAGTATGGGAGAATTAGCTTTCCCATTTCCTAATTTACATGCTTAAATTCAAAATCAAAAGAGAACATAACTTTCCTAATTATTGCAAATTCATGCTCACTATTGATGTACAGCAGAGGGGAAAAGAATCATAGAATCTTAGAGTTCAGGGATTATGTAGTCTACAACTACAGAGGAAGAATTCTTGTTACAATTTCACCTCTGGCATTTGTATTTTGAAAGGAACATATCCTCTGAACTCCTTGAAATGAGCATAGTTTGGCTCAAAATGGAAACCAATTTATCTGGGAATCAATCAAGTACTTCTGATACCTTGTGTGTTACACACAGCTGGCCTTCTTTTTGATACGTAATGGATATGTAATTCATGGATCTAGGGCAAACCCTGACTATCGGTATAGTGGACCAACAGGGTATTATTTCTGGGAAGACAGTACTACAAAGGAAAGAGTTTCTTTAAATGTATTAAAGGGAGAAAGACAGGTAGAATCAATGGGAAAATTTGATAGGCATGGTTCAAAATGCATGTTCAAAGATGAAAAAAATGCTCAGGACACTGAATGATGTTTTTGCCTTGGTTTTGACCAATAATGGATGTGTGTGTGTGTGTGTGTGTGTGTGTGTGTGTGTGTGTGTGTGCGTGTATCCAGGTGAGTGGCAGAGCGTGCTCAAAATGGTCATTGGTATGAAAGGTGTCCTCAGTTGAGGGGGACACCATATACTATCCATGGTGGGGAGAGTAAAGAAGGCATCATTCTTCAACAGATCAGAATGGTGCCTAGGAAGTGAGAAAATAACAGTTATTTAGTATTAGTTATTTAGATAAACAAAGTCCTATTTTTTGTTATTGGACTTGATGCTTGCCAGAGTCCCTTCTAACTTAAGAGTCTAAGAATGAGTATTCAGTATGTGTTTCTTTGAAAAAAAAAAACACTCATTTCACTCTAAATATTCCTGACTCTCTTCTTTCCTGGTTGTGAATGATGACGTGTCACACCTTGCCATTTCTAACTACACAATTCCTTGAGAAGGCTGTCTACAACTGATGCCTCCACTTCCTTTCCTCTCACTCTCTTCTTAACACTCTGCAGTTTATCTTCCCACCTCATCATTCAATTGAAACTGCTCCTAAAGTTACCAACTCCCATATCTAATGGCTTTTTCTCAATCTTCATCCTTGTTGACCTCTCTGCCTCCTTTGACACTATCAACTACCCTCTTTTCCTTGATTCTATCTAGTCTAGGATTTTGTGACTGTACTCTCTTCTGGTTCTCTTCCTACTTCTCTGACCCCTCCTTTCAATATCCTTTTCTGGATCTCCATCCCAAGGCTCTATCCAAAGTTCTCTTCTTCCTCTATACTATTTCACTCTTGGTGATCTCATCAGCACTCATAGATTCAATTAGAGTCTCTAGCTAATGAGTCCCAGATCTACTTATCCATCCTCTCTCCTGACCTCCAACCTTGAATCTTCAATAGTCTCTTGAATATCTCACACTGGATATCCTGTATACATCTGAAACGTGACATGTACAAAACTGAATTCATTATCTTTCCCCCTAAGCCCTCCCCTCTTCCCAATTTTTCTATTACTATTGAGGATACCAACATCTTCCCAGTACCCCAGGCTCACAACCTAAGTGTCATCCTAGACTCCTCACTCTTTCACCCCACCCCCACATCTAATCTGCTACCCTGTCCTGTCAATTCTACCTTTGTAATATCTCTTGAATATTCCCTTTTCTTTCCTCCAACACTACCATCAAGACCGAGATTGTCATGACCTCACACCTGGACTACTGCAATAGCTTGCTGCTTGGTCTCCCTTTCTTAAGTCTCTCTCCATTCTAGCCCATCCTCCACTCAGCTATCAAAATAATTTTCTTAAAGCTAAGGTCTGACTATAGCACCCATCCCCCTCCCCACGCAGTTCAATAAACTGCAATGGTTCCCTATCACCTCCAAGATCAAATATGAAATCCTCTGTTGGTGTTCAAAGCCCTTGGAAAACCTTGCCACCTGCTACCTTTCCAGTCTTCTTACAGCCCACTCTCTCCACCCCACCCTACCTCCATACTCTTCAATGCAGCAGCACTGGTCTCTTTGCTGTCCCTTGCATAAGACACTCCATTTCCCAACTCTGTGCATTTTTTCTGGATGTCCCTACGTACCTAGAATTCTGTCCCTCCTCATTCCCATCTCCTAGCTTTCCTGGCTTCCTTCAAGTCCTAGCTAAACTCTTACCTTCCCAAGAAGATGGACTATGTCCCATTTATCCTGAATATATGATATTTGTACTTAGCTGCTTGTTGTCTGTGAGCTCCTTGAGCACAGGGACAGTTTTTTTGTCTTTCTTTGTATCCTCATCTCTTGGTATGTGCTCGGCACATAGTAGGTGCTTAATAAATGCGTATGGGAAAAGGAGCAAACCTCTTGTTGTGCTTGGCCACAGAAGGCAGACCTAGGAGCAATGAGTAGAGGTTACAAAGAGGAAATTTTAGATTTTTTATGCAAGAAAATCTTCCTGATGATCCTAATTACCCCAGAGTGAAATAAACTGCCTTAGGAGGTAAGGGGTTCCTCTTCCCTAGAAGTCTTTAAATGAAGGCTCAATGCCCATTTGACAGGTATTTGCAGAGGTGATTTATATTCAGGTATAGGTTGGATCAGATGCCCTGTGGGATCTACTTGCGATCCTGTGAGGCTTGTTTCTAAAACTGGCATCTCTATGTGATAACATGAACCTCTGGTCAGAATCAGAATGATAGAAGTGGAGGAGCCTTGAGAGATCAGATAACTCTCCCCACCCCCATTTTACTGAAGAAGAAAATGAAACCTAGAGAGAGGAGGTAACTTGCCTTGGATTCTGTAGCTAGATTAAGTGGCGGAGCCAGCACTGTAATCCAAGACTCCTGACTGTCCATTAAGTGCTCTTTCCACTACATCATCCTGTTGTTTTCCATGTGGTGGTCATGAGTGGCACACTCTTTTGTCCAGTTTCTCATATGACTAAAGGCTCACATTTGTGAAGTCAGCTGACAGGGATTCAGTGTTCACTCTGTGACCATGGACTAAAAGCAAAGCCAACTGTCTCTCATGGGAGCTAGCATGAATTAGTCCAGTGTTTGTACCAATTGAGCTAACTGGTGACAGACCCATAATAAGTGGTCTACTCATTGTTCCTCAAACATACCACAAACATTCCTTCCTCCAAACCTTTGCTTATGCCATTCCTATGGCCTGTAATGCCCTTTCCCATTTCTCCACCAACTTAAATCCTATAGTTCTCTGACAACCCAGATCCTTCCACTTCCTTCCTGACCACACTGACCCATGTCCAGAAGCTGGACAAAAGAGTGCGCCATCCATAACCACCACATGGAAAACAAGAGCACTTAATGGACAGTCAGGAGTCTTGGATTATAGTGCTAACTCACCACTAAACCTAGCTACAGAACCTGGTATTGGTCAAAGGAGAGACTTTTCTCTTCATTGAAATTACATAGCGCATATTGTCTATTCCACTCACAATGCACTTAACACTGTTGATCATTTTCATGTGTGTGTCCTATTTCTCCAACTAGATTGTAAGCTCTTTGAGGTCAAGGACTCTTTGTAAAGCTCTTAGCAGAGGCCTGACCATAGTAGACACTTAACAGATGATTATTTTCTTCCTCTCCACCCCTCTACCCCAAAAGTACTTTCATGTTAATGACCATAATAACTCTGATTTATATAGCATTTTAATATTTGCCAAGTGCTTTCCTATAATCGAGACTGTGAGGTTGTTACTATAAATATTTTTAATAGATGAAGTCATTTTATAGATGAAGTCAAGAATCTAAGAGGTTAAGTGACATATCCATAGTAATCCAACTAGACAATAATGTCAGGACTTGAACTGAAATATTTTAAGTCTGGTGCTCTTGATGTAGATACTAACTCTATATTCTAAAATGATAGGAATAGGGACCAGACTTGTGTTCTCATTGATCCAGGAAACTCCCAGATGGAGAAACTCCCTCTACAAATGCAGGTTGTCACTTTCGAGCAACTTACAGACTTCTGGAGTTACCTAAAACACTGAGAGGTTAAGTGACTTACTTATCCAAGGGTTACAAAGCCAGGATGTGTCAGAAGCAGGATTTGAACCCAGGTCTTCCTGGCTCTAAGACTAGCTGTCTGTGTGCTACGCCAGGCTGCCACTCAAATGATACTTTCCACAAAATTAGCATGTTGCTTCCCAGTTCAAATTATCATCTCTTAAGGTAATGATTCATCACTATAGTTGTGTGCTGTGATAGTATAACCCTCATTTCCCAAGATTCAGCACATGTTCCAAGGAGAATTCATGCCTTATTGCTTATGTCTAATTTGATTTGTTGGTGCTTATGCTAAGAAATTGGGTATGAAGTCTAAACTCGGCAGCAGATTCTCTGCTACTGCTGCCAAATATGCCATCCAGTTTGGTGTTTCCAAAAATGTATAATTTTTACTAGGCCTTCTGGATCCTATACTAAGTAATGAGAATGGTTAGGATTTCCTTCTTTTTCAGTAGCTATTATTTACCAGGTTGTGTTGCTAGTGACTAATGTGGTCCTATCCACAAAAAGTCTGAAGTCCTGGGACATCTCATGCTTATCCTAATGGTTATGAACTCAACCTAGATTCAAAGGGGGTGCCAAGGAAGTGCTAAGTTCTCTGTGGTTCTCAAGTAGTGGACAACCTTCTCTCCCTGAGCTGCGCCTGTCTTTGGTGGCTGTGCTCATTTGCTAGTGGTGAGTTTAAATGTGAATTAACCCAATCAGAATGGTTCTGGAGCCTTCACCTGTTCTTTGAATTTGTGGCCTTGGGATAATGGAGTTGGCCACCCAAGCAAATGGACAGGTGCCCATAGATGCTGGGTAGTGATTTACTCTGTATTCAATAAAAAGAATAAAGCACAAATATACTGAATTATGGCATACTGCTAGATAGTTAACCTGTTGAATTAATTCATCAATATATGTATCTTGGACCAGTGCTACAGATGTATAATGAATTGGGCCCAGGATTGAGCTGGATGGGTTGGACTATATTTGGAAAATTCACACAGTGATTTCAATTATTTTGATGGACTCACTGCTGCAAAAACTCAACACCAATATTCTCTCAGGGATGTGTTTTGGCTGTAAATCATAGAACACCATGATCTCAGAAGAATAAAAATGACAAATAACCCAAAGGGCAATGGAAAGGTGCATGGTGCTAACAAATAAGGTGTCAGCATATTACCAATAATGACTTGCACTCAAAAAGTGAGGCAAGGACATTATATTGAGTAAGACATGTATGACTGGAAAAGTAATTGGATTGGTCACAAAATAAGGGTAAGAGACAGTCTAAATTTCTCATTGGGACCACCAATATGCTAAAAGAACAAGATACTAAAAGTACATTGGGTAGACACCATGTCCTGGTTTTCCTCCAAGCTGTCTGACCAGTTCTTCTCAGTCTCCTTTGATGAACATTCATCTAGATCACCCCACTAAAGATGAGTATCCCCTAGGGCTCTGTCCTTGGCTCTCTTCTCTTCTCTCTCTATACTATTTCATTTGGTGATCTCATTCCTTCTGCTGATGATACTCAGATCTACTTATCCATCCCTAAACTGTCTCCTAACTTCCCATCTTGAAACTCCAACTAGCAGTTAGACATTTCAAACTAGATGTCCTGTAGACATCTGAAACTCAACATATCCAAAACTGAACTCATTCTCTCTCCCCTCAAACTTTCCCCCTATCTAAACTTCCCTATTACTGTTGAGGGCACCAATCCCAATCCCCCAGGCTTACAATCTAGGTGTCATCCTCAACTACTCATTCTCTCTTACCCTCTTCAAATCTAACCTGTTGCCAAGTCATGTCAATTTTACCTTCAAAACATTACATATGTCTTCTTCTCTCCTCTGACACTTTCACCACTCCGGTGCAGGCCTCATCACCTCATGCCTGAACTATTGCAATAGCTTGTTGATATGTCTGCCTGCCTCAAGGCTCTCTCCATTCCAATCTATCTTCCAATTATCTTACTGTCAAAGTGATCCTTCACCCTTGTTCAATCAACTCCAGTGGCTCTCTGTATCTTCCAGGATTAAATTTAAAGTCCTCTTTTAAGCCTTTGAAACCCTTCAATACCTGACTCTCTCCTACCTTTCCAGGCTTCCTGTACCTTACTCCCTCCCACATACTCTGATCCAATGATACTAACCTCTTGCTCCTTGTATGTGAAACGTTAGCCTCCGAATACAGACTTTCCAGTGGCTGTCTCCCACACCAGGAGCACCCTTCGTCCTGACTTCCCTGGCTTCTTTTAAGTTCTGGTGAAAATCCTTTCTACAATAAGCCTTCTCGTTAGTGCTAATGCCTTTCCTGTGTTGATGATCTCCAATTTACCTGTATGCATCTTATTTGTACATAATTGTCTACACATTTTCTCCCTCATTAGACTATGAGCTCCTTGAGACCAAGGACAGTTTTTTTTCCCTTTCTTTGTACCCCCAGTCTTAGTATAATGCCTGGCACATAGTAGATGCTTAATAAATGCTCAGTGATTGACCAAAAAGAATTTATGGGACTGTATGGACAAGAATCACAGAGGATGAAAAGGAATTTTAATCTCCATTGAAAGAAAGTGAGCTCATATACTTGAAATCACAGATCCACTGAAGTTATTTGAATTGGGTTCAAGGTAGCTTTGAAAATAAGTTGAGATTCTTCTAGTTATGGTGTTCTAAACTGTTTTCCCATGTTAGCATCCCAGTTGGAAGGGACCTCAGGGATCATGTAGTCTAATCCATGACTGGACAGGATTTCTTTCTACAAAATTTCCAACAAGAAATCATCCAGCCTCCATCTAAACATATCTGGTGTTGAGAAAGTCATTATTTTACAAGGCATCCTATTCTCCTTTTGGGCAACTTTAATTGTTGGGAAGTTATTCTTTGTATTGTGCCAAAATCTGTCTTTTTGCAGCTTCCTTCCTTGCTCTAACTTCTACCTTTTAGGCCTAGGCCAAGGGTGGGGAGCCTGCGACCTAGAGGGCCACAGGTTGGCCACAGGTGGCCTCGAGGTCACAGGTTCCCCATCCCTGGCTAGGCAAACCAATCTAATAATGTTCCCAAGTGACAGTTCTTCAAATACTTGAGAACAGCTCTCACATTAACCTCCTCCCAAACTCTTTTCTAGATTCAGATTTCCCGGTTTCTTCACCCACTTTACCTAGTTCCCTTGAGTACCCTTGCCACCCTGGTTATCCTTCTCTGGACATGCTGCATCTAGTCAAAATGCTTCATAAGATGTGGCATCCTTAAGAGACCTGGTTTTGCTTGAAATAGACTTTATATACCTCATTTTCATTTAAATCCCCTTACTGAAGGAAATGACAGAACAAAACTGAATTGGAATGGTTTAAACAAGAATGATCCCACTCACCTTCATTCCCCAATACAACTTCTCTGATAATAGTCCTCTGCCAACAACCCAGAGATAAGACAGAGACGAGGTGATAAGTGAAAGCATCCTGAGATGCTTTGGGAATACCAAGCATATTCTGGTATTCAATTCAACAAATGTTTATTAAATTCTGATTTAAGTTCCCAGCCTGTCTAGATTAGAAGGTTGCTATTCTCCTAACAGCAAGAGGAATCCCGACTCCATCCCCATCCTCCCATCACAGTTCTCTACTAGAGGCATGAGACACAGGGAGTTTCTGATGTGATACCAGAGAAATAATACATTACTCACCTGCCTTCATCAACAGAACTCTTCCTTTACACTGATGCTGCTTGGATGCATTCCCCAATGGTTAACCATTTCTTATCCCCTCTTACTCTCCCCATCCCTGTAATACTGCATCCTAGACTAGTGAAGAATAACTCACTCTCCCATCCATGCTGCTTGTGCTCTCATCCCCATAAACCTCAATGCTACCCCTTTCCAATGTTTCATTCCTTATCTGCCCTCTCCTTCCACTGTGCCCTTTGGAATTGTCACTCTCTAGTTAACAAACTCCCCCTTCATTTTATACCTCTTTCTCTCATGCTCCTATCTTCCAATTCTCACTGAAACCTGGCTCCTTCCAGGTGATACTGCATCTCGGGCCTTCTTTTAGAGTACTCATTGCAATTTCTCTCACAGCCCTCAACATGCTAGTCTTGAAGACAGAGTCAGATGACTCCTTGCCCCCAAATGTCACTTCCAGATTCTCCCTTACCATCATTAATCAGTGACTTCTCTTCCATTGAGGTTCAAAATCTATTACCCAATCCAGATCATGGCAGCTATTATCTAAAGACTATCAGCATATTCTTGTTCCTTTCTCAATTAGTTCAGTATCTGACTCATGGTAGTAGTCAGCTTTTTTTGACTGGCTGCATGGCTAAAATTGGCAGTGCCTTCATTAAGGCACTAATGACCAAAGCCTCCTTGGTCACCTTCTCTTTGGCTGCTTACTTATAGTTTCAATCCTTCCCAGGTGGCATCTAATGAGAGTCAATGCTGTGAAGAGAGCCATGACTTCATGGTCCTTCTCCCCACTGAGGCCACTAAGAGGCCCCATGAAATGGCCTTCCATCCTTTACCCCTGCATT
Source organism: Phascolarctos cinereus (assembly GCF_003287225.1). Lineage (NCBI taxonomy): Eukaryota > Metazoa > Chordata > Mammalia > Diprotodontia > Phascolarctidae > Phascolarctos > Phascolarctos cinereus. Next base: position 113,201,603 of record NW_027555736.1, on the reverse strand, counting down.
GTGTTTTAGGGTTTTTTTTTTCTATTTTAAATGAAAGTTTTGGCTACTCCAACCTTGTGAGTTTCAAAAAGACAGGGGAGCATATCATAACATCCTGGCATCTGGGTTGTACAACCCAGGTCAGTATCAATGTCCTGAAGAGCAAAGAATGACATTTAGGAGTGACCTTCAGGAATCAGCCCAGCAATGGCTGAGACAAGGATTTATCTCGCAGGTACACTGCCTTTGGATATAAACTTGGTGGGATCAATGTTATGCAGAAACTATGCTAAGTCTAAACTACTCTTCTCCAGAAACTAAGGTGTTATAGAGGAGAATGTGCCATGGAATATTGGGGGAAATGTTTGTACTTTTGTTCTTGTTATATCTTTGAAATAAGTGTCATTTTAAAATGCAATTCAATGTTAACTGGAACTAGGTGGAATAGTCACTGTCATTTATGGGTTGGGGACACAACTGATGGGGGATTGAGTTGATGGAATTAGAGAATAAAACCCCAACACCTTGGGGTACCCCTGTAGAGCCCCAAGATAGAAAGTGTAGCAGCCTTTCCCTGGAATAGTAAGCCAGTAAGTACTTGCTACACCAGTATTAACGGTGCTGGATCCCAGCAACATTTACTGAGCATCAGCTATGGATAGGAAACTTAATTGCATGCTGTAAGAGAACAAGTATTATGAAGAAAGTGGAATAATAGGCCTATTCCCTCCAAAATCCTCTGATTCACCCTTTCCCTGATGGTTATAATTCTCTAAACGCTCTCAGGCGATATTCTCCAGGGCGCTCTTCTCCCTTGTGAAATAGCATTCCTATCTGAGTCGATAAACCTGCATTTCATACAATTAGCCTGCACTTCAGAGTGATGAAGAGAAATCCCCCATCTCTTACACAATGAGTCATCTGTGTTTACTCCGCTGTTGAAAAGTGGCCAAGAGTTGAATGTCAACAAACAGCATGTGATAACCCTAGTAGCCTATCCTGTCCTCACTGTCCCATCACAAATGTTTCATTTTCTCAAATGTTTTCCAAATGTGCTCTTCAGGGAACAATCTCAAACCTCTTAGGTGACCACTCCACCCTGGTTATTAGAAGCACTGTTTATGCCAAGTTACTCTGAAACTTGGTCTAGAAAGCCATGCCCCAGCATAGAGGCCTGAGATATATGTTAGAATCCAAGATTCAGAAAGAGGCATGAAACAGGGGAAGGAACAAAGAAACCTATCCATTGTTAGTATGGGTGATGTGGTATAAAGGAACAAGGAATGGTATTTGGAGTCAGAAAACCTGGAAGTTTACTATTTGTGTGACCTTGGGCAAGTCACAACTGCTCTCTGCCTCAGTTTCCTTACCTGTAAAATGTGAATAATGATAGCACCTACCTCCCACGGTTGTGATGGGGATGAAATGAGATAATATTTGTAAAGTGCTTTGCAAACTATAAAGCCCTAGCTGCTATTATTATTATCCTACTTTTTTTTTTTACAAATTTAATTCTTGGGTATTTTTTTCACCAGCCTCTCTTCAACATCCACCCATTAATATTCCTAGTTCTGTCCTATGGGAAAAGGTCAAATAAATCTAATCATTCTTCCACCTTGCAAGGCTTCAAATACTTTAAGATGCCTATCAAGACCACTGACCCTCTGACCTTTGATTTTTTTTATTTAAAATTTTTTTTGATATATTCTCTTCTCATATCATCTTTATTTTCAATACACCTACCCTCCCCTAACCAGAGAAGTATTGCTTGGAAGAGAAATTTCTTTTAAAAAAAAGTAACTCAGTAAAATTGATCAGCACATCAACTGAGTCTGGCAGTATTGTGCAATGTTCCATACCATAGCTAGATTTATAAAAAACATGATTATAGGACTTTACATTAAGACTTATTACATTTTGTTTTATTAGATTTGGTCTGTTAATCTAATCTCTCAAGATGGTTTTGGATTCCCTTTCTCTCATCTAACATATTAGCCGTCTACCCACCCCTAGCTCCATGCTCCCCTGAAAACTGATAAATACACAATCTACGTCTTAAGTCCCTGATAAACTTCAGAATAAGTATGATAATGCATACAATAATAGCATAATTGTAGCATAATTATAAATATTAGAGTATAATAATGCTCCAGTAGAGACCTTCCTCTTTCAGGAATTTTTTACCTTTTACGTGTCATGGACTCCTCTGGAAGTCTGGGGAAGCCTATGGAGTCCTTCTCAGAATGTTTTGAAATACATAAAATGAAGTAAATAGGATTACAAAGGAGACCAATCAGCTGGTTGTTGTTGTTCAGTTGTGTCTGACTTTGTAACTCCATTTGAGGTTTTCTTGGCAAAGATAACTGGAGTAGTTTGTCATTTCCTACTCCATTTCATTTTACAGATGAAGAAACTAAGGCAAACATGGTTAAGTGACTTGCCCAGGGTTACACAGCTAGTGTCTCTGAGGCCAGATTTGAATTCATGAAGATGTCTTCCTGACTCTAGGCCCAGCACCGTGCCACCTAGGATTACAAAGGAAACCAATTAGGTTGAAATATAGTTTAAAAAAAATATTTACAACAAGTTTATGGCTTTGCAGGTTTTTTCTAGATTGATATCAAACCATTAGCCACCGTTTTTTTAACCCAGTCTGCGGCTATCTTCCCCTCCTTCTCCCTTAGTAATATAATTTACAGACACTAGATCAAGGACCGCCTTTGTGCCTGTGCCTCTTCAGCCCATACATGCAGCCCTCATCTCCCCTCAGCTCTAGAGGTGCACCCTCGATTGCCTATGAGACATCTCCACTTACATGTTTCGTGCACATCTCAAATTCGATGTATCCAAACCCTTACTGACCTTCCTCCTAGACCAGCTCCTCCTCCTGCTTTTACTATTTCTGCCAGTGGCACCATCATGTATCCAGTTTCTTCCCGGTTCAAAACCTCGGTGGCATTTTTGATTCCTCCCTCTCCCTCACTTCTCTTACCCTATCAATACTCCCTCCACAGCATTTCCTAAATCTGATCCTTGTTCTCTTCCCCCTGTCACCTTCTAACACTACCCATCTAGACTTATGGCAAAAACTTTCTACCAGGCCTCCCATGCCCTCTCTCCCTCCTTAGACCCATGCTTCATGCCCTTGCCAAAATAATGCTCCTAGTATCTACATTTAGTTTTGTCAAGTATCTCCTACACCATGCCCTCTACCCTACACTCAAAATGGACCACACTCTTCCCCTAAGCTTGCTCCAGGTATTCTTGTCTCCATGCCTCTTCCCATGTTGCTCTCTAAGGTTAAAATTTCCCACCCCTCTCCTTTAAGAGTTGAATTTTGGTCCACCCATTAAGCCTCAATTTGACTGATCAATGCCTTCAGGAAGCCTTCTCTGATCTTCCCACAGTTGTTAATAACTCCTTCCCCTTTAAGAACTCTAATGAACTTGTCATTTAAGATTTGTCTCATAGTTTTCTGGGTTCATGTCTTATCTTACTACTAGACTCACCTTCTTGTGTGTTCTCCCCCCTATCATATAAGCTACTTGAGGGAAAGAATTGCCTCATCTTTGCATTTATATCCCCAACCTTTAACACAGTGCCTGGAACATTTCTCTTTTGGCCAGAAATCCTAAGGGTCTTCCCCTCCTAGTTTGATTTTTTTTTTCAATTAAAGGAGCCATCCCTTGGTTCACTTCTTTTTTTTTTAATTTAATTTAATTTATTTTTTTCCTTGGTTCACTTCTTAAACAGCCCTAATCACTGAATGGGTGTTGCCTCAGTCAAAATGAGAACTCGTAAAGACCTCAGCTTAAAAAGGACAAGGTCTCCCACTGCATCTGGGCCATCTCTAGTTGTTCTGATCTACGTCTTGCTACTGGACCCAGATGGCTCCAGAGGAGAAAGTGAGGCTGGTGACTTTGCACAGCCCTCCACTAAAACCAATACACTTGCAAGTCATGGCATCATCTTCCTGATGTCATGGTCCTCTTCAAGAATGAAACAATCTGGAGCATAGTAGGCACTTAACAAATGCAACTTAAGTGGTTGATGAAAGCAGAGATAATGTCTTATCTTAACACAGCATCCAGCCACCTAGGATGGTTTTCTAGACAGTAGGCACACTTCACAAAAGCTTATTGAATTGAGTAAAATAATTACTGATAACAGGAGCTAGAAATTCTTATTAGAATACCTGGAATTCTACATAAAAACTCCAAGAAGCCCAGGAGTTTTTGGACAGTTTGTCTAAATTCAACGGGATGGTCATATTCCATGTGATGGAAGTTGAATTTATGAAGTGAAAAAGACCTAGAGTTTTTACTCTCTCACAAATCACAATTTCCTATGAGTGGTCCCCTGCCTTCAAAAGAAGGGACTGTCAGGGATGTTGTATGGGGATTTCCTGCCCTGGGGAAACAATGAGATGAGATGACCCTTAAGGTAACTTTCTACTCTAAGATCCTATTGTTCTGTCACTCTAAGGCTAAGCAGGGGAGGAGGGGGAGAGGTGAAAGGAAGAAGGAAATGAGATGTGCAGCTATTGCTCCATTCTTCCACCTACATTATTACATGTAAAGATTGACTAGGTCTTTCAGGTTCCCTCTTCTTTTGCTCTTTCAAACATATGTATGTTATAACAGAACCCATTTACCTTTTCTATGGAGACTCAGCCTTATCCAACATTTTGACCCAGTCCTGGGCAGGAAATATATAGATAGCATGCTGTATCTCAGTAGTTACCTAGCTCGGCATCCGGGCAGTCTTGTCACTGATTCTGCTGTGGCTCAGGCTTTCACTGACTGGGAGTTCAACTCTGGTGACCCAGTCCATCTGACATGGCTTCCCATTGTCAAGTCCCTTAGACCTGGCTGCTGTGGGATCCCCCAGACACCAGCGTGCCTTCCAGTTGGACTTTAGCCAACACCATTTGTGTTGGCACTTTGGCAATCTGCCTACCCACACAGACTTTCAGCTGCAGCCAGCCCACAGTCACAGACGCTGAACTCTGAGCCTAGAGGCTATCTCTCCCAGCTTACTCCTTTACTTCCCATCTGTCCCACCCCTGATTACATAGACTAAGCCTGAACTCTGCTATGAACTCAGCTGACAATTCTTGTGTCTCATCTGTTCTTTCATCTCAGACGATCTGCTCCACCATCTGCCCTCACGTTCCCCTGTGCCCATCCAGAGAGTAACAGATGCTCTGGCCATGCTTCCATGTTCAAACTTCTAGGTTCTGCCTTAGGGTCTATATGAAGGCCATTAAGATCAGAGCCAGGAGTCCATATAGACTCCAAATGATAGGGCAGATACTAGAGGTGTGAATGGAGCACCTCTTATTTTGTCAGTCTGTCCTACTCTCTGAGCCAGCCATGGCCACTTGGCCAATCTTACCTTTTGGTCCTATCCATGTTTTACCATAGGATCAAAGGTACAGAGCTAGAAAGGACCACTGAGTCCTTTTGTCTAATCCTTCTATTTTACAAATAATTAAACCAAGGCCAAGAGAAATAAAGCATTTTGACCAAGGTAGTAATTTGAGGAAACTGAAGCAGATAGAGGTTAAGTGACTTGCTCAGGATCTCTAACTCCAGATCCAGAGCTCTTTCCATTGTACTATGCTGCCTTTCTTTATCAGTCCTCCTACCAGGAGGAGAAAGCCAGAGGGATTAAAAAGAACAATCTGTCTGGTCCTGTTTTATTAGCTTTGTGACCTTGACCATCTATATATCTTTTGAGTTTTTTGTTTTTGTTTTTGTTTTTGTGAGGCAATTTGGGTTAAGTAACTTGCCCAGGGCCACACAGTTAGCGAGAATCATGTGTTTGAGGCCACATTTGAACTCGGGTCCTTCAGACTGCAGGGCCGATGCTCTATCCACTGCGTCATCTAGCTGCCCTTACCTTGACCATCTGTAAACCAACAGCTGACCTGAAGTACATGGGACCTATCAGAACCCAGAACCCTCCCTCAGGCTTAGCAAAGCTACATAATTATTTGTACACACAGGATTTTAGGCCTAAAGCAAGAAGGACCCTTAAATATCATGCTTTATTTCTCTCATGAGACAGTACCTAAGTCTTACTCATTTTTTATTTCTCCCCTACCCTCCCTACCATCCCTGTAGTGGATGATCTCACTAGGTGTTTATTGAACTTAATTTGCTGTTAACATAACTCATTAAGTGGGGGGTGAGGGGGAGACTTATTGGAGGTAGTGGCAGAGGCAAATGGCAATGCACAGAGCACTGGACCTGGAGTCAAAAAGACCCAAGTTCAAATCTGGCCCATCCTATAAAGAAATGGTTATAGCCCCTACACTTCCTAATACATTGAATAAGAAAAAAAATCTGGAAAAAACTTAAATGGGGGTGCAAGAAGTATCCTTTCATATCCGAGGATGGATGGGGTGATGAAGATATCTGTGAGTCATTCCCTTGTCTCTTCTCAGGAGGTTCTGCATGGCTGTCATGCAAATCTATTACAGCCCCTTGTGGCTAGATTCACCTCAACTCTAGTTCTGGCTTTAGTACTAGCTCCCTTCATGTGAAGTTGATCTCCTGGGTTCCTGTTCTTTACAGTCTCCAGAGCCCAAACACAACCAGAGGAGGCTGCAGCACCAACATCTCTTGCTGCTTTCATGTCTGTTTTTTAAAATTATTATTTGAAACGTCTCATCATTTCCTGGCATCCAGGAAGGAGTACATATTCCTGTCCCTTGACCATCCCTCCTGCCATGGTTGTTAATATATTTCATGCTCAAGGTTTAGCCTCCAGATTCCTTTGGAAAGTTTCCCTGCTTTTGTGAAATTCAATTCAAGCCCAGAAACATTTGTTAAGCTCCAGTGCACAATTAATTTTCCCGTGATCATTACAGGATCAGAAAATGTAACATTTATTACCATCTTTTGTCAGTTCTTGATTCAACCACTCAGACATTTAGTAAATATGGGGCATTGTACTAGGTACTAAGAAAGATAAACTAGCTAGGTACTGGACCTTCAATTTCATTTATATAGAGAACTCCCAGGTGAGACAACTCCCTCTACCACTGCAGGTAGGCACCTTTTCTGAAAATTATGGTCTTAAGTTGCCTAGAGCAATGGTGTCAAACCCAAATAGAAGTAGGGTGCTATATCATATATAGTGGTCCCTGATAGCTGCATGTTGACTTAGAAAACCACATATTATCCATGTTATATTGAATTTTAATTTATTTTGCTAAATATTTCCCAATTATATTTAATCTGGTTCGGGCTATACCCAGAAATAGTGGAGGCTTCACCTGGCTGTATCTTTGACACCTCTGTCCTACAGAAAGGACTGAGCAGTTAAGTCACCATCTAGTCTGTATCAGAGGCAAGGCTTGAACCTGGGTCTTCTCATCTCCGAGGGCAGGTCTCTATCCACAGACACCATCCTGCCTCTCTAGGGAGACTCAAAGTTAAATTTCTTGCTTTCAAGGAGCTAACAAACTAGTAGTAGAGATGACACAAATAATCACTACCCAGAAGAGGATCTGTTAAGTGTAGAAAAGAGAACAAAGAAGCACTAAAAAAGACCATTCAAGAAAATATCACTTCTTACTCAGAGGAAAGACCAGAAATCAGAAGAGAAAAAAAATTTCTTGAAAGAGGTAATATTTTGAACTCAAGCTAAGCATAGGTTTTCAACAGGCAAGGAGACTGAGGAGAAGATATTTCTGGCATCAGCAAAGACAAAAAATACGGGGCATGTTAAGGAAAGAGAAAGGAGTCCAGTTTGACTGAAGTGTGGGGTATAGGGGGGAGTACAGTGTGAGATAAGGCTAGAAAAGTAATACAAAGCCAGATTGCAGAAGGTCTTCAGTGCCAAGCTGTGGATTTGTTGTGGTCAAATTCAAAATGACATGGAGAGGCATTCATTACATGTAGAAAATAGTTCAATTGAGAGAAAACCATGAAGAGGGCAAGAGTGGGGGGTAACCAAACAATAACTAGGGATTTTTGTGCCCTGGGCAAGTATTACAACCAACTCCCATGACAAATGGAACAAAATGGGAGGGGAGGGGAAGACCAGAGACTATGGGAAACTGATGTTGATGGAGCAGAAAGAAGGAAATGCACATTTATTAAGCACTTACTATGTACCAGGCACTGTGCTTTTTGCTGTTCAGTTGTTTCTAGCTCTTTGTGATCCTTTTGGGGGTTTTCTTGGCAAAGATAGTGGAGTGGTTTGACATTTCTTTCTCCAGCTCATTTTACAGATGAGGAAACTGAGGCAAATAAGGTTAAGTGACTTGCCCAGGGTCACACAGCTGGTAAGTGTCTCAGGCCAGATTTGAATTCAGGCCCTCCTGACTCCAAACCCAGCACTCTATCCACTGTGTCACCTAGCTTCCAGGTGCTATGCTAGGGATAAAAAAATAAGGAAAAAGAAAGACAGTCCCTGCCTTCTAATAGGGGAAAAGATCATAGAGCAAGAAGCTGAAAATGGAAGTGGGGAGGAAGGAGTTGAAGATGAAGGTACCCAATATGGGGACAAGGTTTTAAAGTTCATAAGTCAGGAATAGTGCCAGAAAGGAAATGAAGGTTGGCTTGGGATCCTCTACAAAATGGAGGCCCTGGGAGGAACTCACAAATGGGAGAGAGGGGCGGGCCTTTTGGAAGGATAGTCCGGGTTGAGAAAGCCTCTGAGCAACTGATTGGTCCAGTACAAGGAGCCTCCAGGAGCTGAGGGAATTTCAGGATGAGGTAATAGCAAAGGCATGATTTTGAAGTCTAGAAGTCAAGAACAAGGCCTGGAAAAGAATGAAAAAGAGTTCATCCCAAGCCCACCAGCTGTTAACTTCCTATTTTGACTATTCTTTCTAACTGGATGCTAAACTCTGTTGTTTTTATGTCACTGGTGGATTGTAAATGCTGTTAGCATCCTCTAAATCTGACACCCTGAGGCAAAGCCCTAGTCACCCCATCTTAGTTATGGCTCTGGGAAGTGAACCACGGTTAGTTAGAGTTATCTAAAAGCAAGAGGATAATGATGATAGACTTAAAGGCATAGGGAAACATCTGAAAGGTTGAAATCAATCTGGCATGGATGATTAGGACCAGCTCCAAAGGATGAGGCATCCAGTGAATCTGTACCAAAGGTAATGTACATAATAGAAAAAGAGGAACAAATGGGGAAATAGTGAAGATTTTAGTTTGTAAAGGAAACTGTGTTTACTCAGGAAAATGATGCTTACAAAGAAAATGGTTATTTGTAGAAGAATTTGGTATCTGAGAATGACTTTGTGTGAAAAGTGATCCTTCAGCAGCAAAGAATGGCAAAAAGCAAAATGGGTTAAAACCATCATAAGCAGATTTTGGATATGTGTCTTCTGCAATAGAATAATCTTCTGGAAACTTTTCCATGGGACATCTGAGAGTAGCAGAGTTATAGTTCTGGTTAGAATAAGAGAATGATTAAATGACTTCTCACAGTTCTATTCACACTTAGTGATCAAGGGAGAAAATACTTCAAGTGATTAAAACTCACCATGTCTAACAATTGGGCCAGACAATTTTGCATATCATATATTTTCAAAATATTTCATAGTATGGTGGAAAAGAATACTAGGTTCAAATCTGGCTTTGCCCAGGACCTGAAGCAAGCCCCTTCTCCTCACTGAACCTCATTTTCCTTACCTGTAAAATGTGGGGGTTAGACTAGGTGAAAGAGGGTACAATGGAAAACACTATGTCTGGGTTCAAATCCCAGCCTTCTCTGATGCTTATTACCTGTGTGACCTTGGGAATCATCTTGAACCTCTGCTTCTTGATCTATAAAGCGGGGCAATTGTACTATATGGCTTCTGAGGTGCCTTCCAACTCTACTGTGACTTGGTGGTGTCTAAGAACCCTTCTAGAACTGTACTAAAGAAAAAAGAGTTTACTAATAAGCCAGAATCTGACTCCAAAGCCAAGTTTTCAGCTTTACCACAATGGTATCCCAGACAAAAGAGAAGAAGGAGAAGAAGAAGGAGAAGAAGAAGGAGGAGAAGAAGAAGGAGAAGGAGAAGAAGAAGAAGAAGAAGAAGAAGAAGAAGAAGAAGAAGAAGAAGAAGAAGAAGAAGAAGAGGAGGAGGAGGAGGAGGAGGAGGAGGAGGAGGAGATGATGATGATAATACCAAGCAAAGAATGAGATGATCAGTCTGGGTATACTTACCTCTCAGGTGCCTCACTGCTTCATAACCTAATAGAGATTCTTGGTATATTTGATTATTTGAATATAAGAAGGGCTATTGTAAAGGTGACAGAAATTTAGAGCCAGAGACATGTAGGTCAAATGTAAGTTGTTTTTTCTTTGAACTGAAAAGCAATGGGTACAAGCTCCTGCTTGTATTCTTGTTGCTGGGGACACCAACTTGAAACCCTCAATTGTTGGATGACAAGGGAAGACATTTCCCGAGGACCCTACTGGAATGGTAGCCTGAGGGGAAAAGGAAGGCAAAGGGGAAGGGAATAAGCATTTACAAAGCACCTGCTGTATGTGCCAGGCACTGTGCTAAGCACTTTACAAATACTACCTTAGGATCGAATCAGATAATTGTGAAGTGTTCAGTACAGTGACTAGCACATAGTAAGCACTATATAAATATTAGTTATAATAATAATAATAATAATAACCTCATTTGATCCCCACAACCACCCTAGGAGGTAGATGCTATTATTATTCCCCTTTTATTGCTGAGGAAACTGAGACAAACAGAGGTTAAGTGACTCGCCCAGAGTCACACAAGTAGTAAGTGTCTAAGGCCGGATTTGGACTCTGGTCTTCCTGACTCCAGGCCCAGAGCTTTATTCACTGCATCACCAAACTGCTTCGAATCATGTAAAGGGTTCCATGTCAGGAATGCTCTCCCTTCTCCCTCCCTCTGCTTCTGGGAACCCCTAGTCCCCTTCACGGTTTAGCTCAAGTGTAGGCCTGTGACAAGAAGCCTTCCTCAATTAATATTGTTCCCCCATCACTCTATTGTTTGTGTATCTATCTCCTATACCCATATACACATTATATATGCATATATACACAAACATAGATATATATCACACACAGACACACATACACACACACACACACACACACACACACACACACACACACACACACACGGGTAGCTAGATGGCATGGTGGATCGAGTGCTGGGTCAGGAGTCAGGAAGACTCATCTTCCTGAGTTCAAATCCAGCTTCAGACACTTACTAGCTGTGCAACCCTGGGCAAGGAAAGATGCTCATGGAATGCAGCTTTCTCCTTCTGATTGGAATTAGAAATCCCTTTTCTTTCTAGAAGTGCCCAGCTGGAGCCATTCTGCTTCAGCCTGTGGTGGAGTAACTAATTCAGGAGTATGGCCTGGGAAGGGAGGAATGGTGATGGGCAGGAGCTCTGTCCTCCATGCAGGATTCAGGGACCCCAGTGCTACAGAAATCAGGAGGATCAACGAACCCATTAATCAACAAGCACTTATTAAGTACCTACTACGAGCTAGGGAGAGGTACAAAGACAAAAAAAAAACAGTTCTCACTCTCAAAAGAGCTTAATCAAGTGAAAAGGATTATTTAGTGAAAGTCTTATCTCTCTTAAAAAAAAAGCAACATACCTCTCCACCACCTTGTACCGTCTGTCATTCCTTGTACAAGCCCTACATTCTTCTCCTTCTACATTTTTGCTGATGCTATTTCCTCTGCCTGGAATGCTGTCCTCTTCCCCCATTCTCTACTCATCAAATCCCCATTTAACCTTCAGCATCCAGCTCAAACTCCCCTTTCTCCAAGAAGCCTTCCCTTAGCTACTCAACCAGAAAGCAACAGCAACAACAATGAGGATAATCACAGACAAATGGATTTGGAGCCAAGGGTTTCAGGCATGAGAAGCAATTGTTTTACCTGGGGCAGTATCAGTGAAGGTAGATGTAAAGCAGCAAAGGTGCAGAGAACAATGTAAGGTTGGAGAAGACCATTCCATCCCCCATTCCATCACTCTGTCCCAGAGCATGCCTTCCTCCCCACCCCCTTTAGGGCTGTAGGTCAATAGAAGATTGTAAGTCATTAGGTACAGGGACAGCAGTCTTTGAACCATCATAGGGAGGAAGCATGCTGCCCTGAGGTTGGCACCCAGATAAAAGTGCTGGATATGCCACCCTAATTATGGTTCAGCTGGCACTTACTAGCTATTTAATGAATGTTGGTTGTTGAATGAATGAATGAATGAATGAATGAATGGGCATGTATCCACCCTTGGATAAGGTGAGAATTTGGAAGAGAATGGGTCCTTTAGATGAGTCATGCTGGTGTTTGCTTTTTTAAAGCAGGTCTGGGTTAGGCTCCAAAACACAGCCAAGGCATGTCACTGAGCAGCTAGCTCCCTTATTTATTTTGTTTCACGTGGGCACACTACAGACTTCTGCCTCTTTTGGCTCTGCTATGTTAGTGTCCAAAGGGTTTGTGTTTATACTCTCACCAGAGATATTTATAAGCCGCGACTTACTAAGAAGCCCTCTGAGCTAGTGTTATGAAATATCCTCAAAAGTACGTTGGTTCTCACAGTTAAAATGGCAAGAGGGTAATATAGTATATTCAGCATTAATGCTGATAACAGTCATGACAGGATAGACAGGTCAATGAAGACAAGTCTAAAAAACCCTCTTCCCTTCCAGTTTTCACTGACTCCTCCCACAGTGAACTATACCACTGAAATGGGAAAAGAATTGTTCAACCTTCATTTTTGAGGAGAACCAATGACATCATGGCATGATGTCTTAACTTTCGAGTGAGGCAGAGCTGCACAGTCGTCAGCCTCACACTCTCTTCAAGAGTCATTGAAGTTGAGTGGCAAGACAGAAGTCAAAATGACTGGCGATGGCCCAGGATGCAGTGGATGACCTTGGCATCTTCGGTGCCTGACCAAGCTCTAAGTGCTCCACAGAGCCTACGTTAGCTGCCTTCATGGCAATTGGAACAAATTGTTCTCATACACCCATTCTATCAGAAGAAGTATTCACATATAAGACATTCCCCTAACTCACCAATGGGTTTGAAGCCTGTCAGTACCCTCAACCCTCTACCCTCAACCCATATTCCTTTCTTTTTTTTTTTGAGGCATTTGGGGTTAAGTGACTTGCCCAGGGTCACACAGCTAGTAAGTATCAAGTATTTGGTCTGAGACTGGATTTGAACTCAGGTACTCCTGACTTCAGGGCCGGTGCTCTATCCACTGTGCCACCTAGCTGCCCCCTCAACCCATATTCCAAGACAGTTTTACTAGGGTGTGGTCACTGCCCATGCTATAGTTTCTTGGAGCCACAGGTGAGAGTTTGGTGAAAGGTGGACACCAAAGGTGGATGAACAGCCCCGAAAAGCATTCAGCAAGCCCTCCCACCAGAGGTGCTAGTCCTCCTGAACACCCTATACATCCCTGGGAAAAGAGTAGTTCAGTGGAAAATTGCTGAATGCATCCATTGCTGAATGGAGTTAGAATCCTGGCCCTTCAGCTGTGTGACAGTAGGCAAGTCCCTTCATTTCTCTGGGCCTCAGTTTCTTCATCTACAATTAGACTAGATGACCTCTAAAGATCCCTTCCAAATATAAATCTATGATCCTGTGAGACAAAAGAATGTTAGAGCAGAAGGGAAATTTAGACATTAATTTGTTTCACTTCCCCTATTTTTTTATTTTTAGCCAGTTGGGGTTAAGTGACTTGCCCAGGGTCACACAGCTAGTAAGTGTCAAGTGTTTGGTCTGAGGCTGGATTTGAACTCAGGTACTCCTAACTTCAGGACCAGTGCTCTAACCACTGTGCCACCTAACTGCCCCCTACTTCCCTTATTTTAAAATACAGCAGAATCCCTAGTTCCTAACTCCCAGGTCAGTGCTCTCCAGAGGCCCCCTCCCCAACATTCTTCCCACATCAGATGCCCTATTTCTGTCACTTGTGCCAACATTCTTCCTGTTTCTCAAGTTTAAAAGCCTTAAAGTAATTTGTCTCCACCCACTCCTTCTATTCCTATATTGTCTGTGCCCAAGGCTTCTTGTTTCTCCCTTTGAAATGTCTCTCAGATTCACCCACTCCTCTCTGTCACCACTTCCAACACTTAAGTCCAAGGGGAGTTTACAAGAGGATCTGGACCTGTAATTTCCTCAGTATAGGGTGAAAACTCTGCATGATGCAAAACCAATGACTCTCGTGGCTTATGGTCTTAGACATTTGCCTGGTGCTCTTAAAGGTTAAGTGGCTTGTCCATGGCCACACAATGGAAATACTACAATACAAGGAGAGAGAGAATTCTAAGCATGGGGGACAGCCAGTGACAATGATTGGAGTCAGGAAATGGAGTGTTACGTGTTGGAGGAAAAACAAACAGATGAGTGTCCCTGGATCATAAAGAACATAGAAAAGGAGTAAAGTGTAAGAAGACTACAAAGATAGGAAGGGGCCGGATTACTAAGTGCTGTATATTTGATCCTGGAGGTAATGGAGTTTACTGAATGGCAGAGTGGAGGGAAGAGAGAATATGGTCAGAAATGCACTTTAGGAAGATCCACTTCGATGGTTTAGTGGAGGATGGACTGGGTAGGGACTTTTAACCGAGGCACCAACCAACACTCCAGGCATCAGGTGATAAAGGCCTAGACTAAGGTGGTGACAGTGTCAAAAGCAAAGAAGGGGGCATATATGAGAAATGTCACAAAGGTAGGAACAATAGGATTTGGCAGCTGATGGATCTGGAGATGTGAGTGAGGAGTCAATGTTGATATTTAGAGTGTAAGCCTCTGTGTCTGGGAGGATGGTGGTACCCTCAGCAGTAACAGGTAAGATAGATTTGTGGGGGGGAAAGATGAGTTCAGTTTTTGACATGTTGAGTATAAGATGTCTATGGGACATCCAGTGCAAGATGTCCAGTAGGTGGTTGGAGATGCAAGACTAGAGGTCTGGAAAGAGATTAGGGATGGATAACTAGATCTGTAGAGGTCAGTGAGGTAGTATAGTGGATAGAGTACCAGACCTGGAGTCAGGAACACTCATCTTCCTGAGTTCAAATCTGGCCTCAGACACTTTCTAGCTGTGTGACCCTGGGCAAGTCACTTAACCCTGTTTGCCTTAGTTTTGTCATCTGTAGAATGAGCTGGAGAAGGAAATTGTAAAATGAGCTAAAGAAGGAAATGGCAAACCAAAGCAATCTTTGCCAAGAAAACAAAAAAAGGGGGGTAACAAAGAGTTGGATACAACTGAAAATGACTGAATAACAACAACAATGAAAACAAAGTAGATTTGAGAATCATCTGCAGAGAGATAATTGAAACTCTGGGAGCTAATGAGATCACCAGTGAAATAGTACATAGGAAACAGAGAAGAGGGGCAAAGATGCAGCCATGGGTGACACCCACCTCTAGCAAAGGAAACAGAGAAGAGGTCAGACAAGTAGAGAACTAGGATAGACTACTGTTATAAAAACCCAGAGAAAAACCCCAGAGAGGAATCACAGTGGGATGGATGAACCAAATGAGGGGTTCTTGTGGATGAGGGAGATATGGGCAGGTTTGTAGGCAGTAGGTAGGGAGAGCTTAAAAATAAGAGAGAGTGGGGATAAGAGAGGAGGCAAGATGCTGGAGTAGATGGAATGGAATGAGATCACTTGCACATGTAGAAGGCTTTCTACACCACCTTTTTATATGAGACAGGGATGGAGGAGGAGGTAGTGGGAGAAGGCTTCTGGATGATGTCAAATGAGAGGGAAAAAGGGAGCTCTAAGGAAATGGCCTCCATTTTTTTCAGTAAAATATGAGGCAAGGTTCTCAGCTAAGAGAGGGAGAGATACAGAGAGTGGTGGGAGGTTTGAGAAGGGATAAAAAGTTTTGGGAAGAGCTACAGTGAGTGGGATAGTGAGATAATTAAGGAGGTGTGAAAGAACTGCTTTGCTGTAACTAGGGCCAAGTTGTGATTTTGCTATGGGGCTTGCCCAGAACCATGTTTCAGTATATTTCAGAGGTAGGATTTGAACTCAAGACTTTATGGCTTTAAGGCCAGCTTTCTATCCACTATGCCATACCTCCAAACTTGGTGTCATATTTTAAGAAGGAAACAATCTCTATTCCTATAGCACATCTAGGATGAAGAAATTGGGAGGGTGGGAGAGGAGGGACAGAGTGAACGATCTGAAAGCCATTCATAGAAGAAATAATTAAAGGAAGTAGGGATGCTTCTTTTTTTTTTTTTTAAAGACAACACTTTCTACAGTTTGAAGGACTCTTCTGTGGAAGAATTTGGGTTATTCCACTGAGGTCAAGGGGCACAACTAGGCTCAATGGGTAGAAATTAGACCTCAGGAGTGGGGAACCTGTGGCCTCAAGACCACACATGGCCCTCTAGATCCTCAAGTGCTACCCTTTGACTGAATCCAAACTTCACAGAACAAATCCCCTTAATAGAAGGATTGGTCCTGTGAAACTTGCGCTCCGTCAAAAGGCCACATCCAAAGACCTTAGGAGGCCACATGTGGCCTCGAGGCCACACTGACTATTAGAGGGAGGTAAATCTCATCTTGATGTCAGAAAGAACTTTCTAACAACTAGAGCAGGCTGTTAAGAGAGTAGAATAGAATTCCTTCTCATCACGGTTCTTTATCAAGGGAAAGCTAGACAACCATCTGTCAGGGATGCTGTAGAGAGAATTTCTACGCATACAGAGAGATTGAAACAGAGGACTTCTAATGCACTTTCTGCGAAAATCTATTGCTTGATGTCCACAGATGCTGTCACCCCAAATTCATTGCCTGGAAGGAAGGAAACAAGAATTTATTAAGTACTTATGATGTGTGAGGCTCTGTGCTAAGCATTAAAAAGGAATTCATCATTTCCCCCAACAAATCAGCCAGTCTTTCTCACTTCCCTCTTCCTGTTAATGGCATCAATCTTCTCCATGTCAGGCTTGATATCTCTTATGGGGGTGGGGAAAGTGTGGCTCCAAGGCCACATGTGGCTCTCTAGTTCCTCAAGTGCAACCCTTTGACTGAATCCAAACCTCACAATCAAAGGGTGGCACTTGAGGATCTAGAGGGCCACGTGTGGCCTCGAGGCTACAAGTTCCTCTCCCCTGTCTTAGGCTCTCCTTCATTCTCTACCTCTCCATGTGATCCCTAAGTCCTATTTTTTCTCCTTGAATCCAGGTGTCAAATCTGAGGAAGAAGCCCCTGACTCCTCATGTGCTGGCTTTTGTATTTAGGCGACCAGAAGGCTATGTCAAAGCTCTGAGCCTTTGATTCTTAGATCAACTAAATGTCCATGGTTTGATTACCTTTTAAGGAAAAGCTAGTCAAGCCGGAGTGGGGTAGACATGGTTTCTATGGCACCTTTGGCAGCCCCACCCCCAATCTATGCCTATCAAAATCCTAACCCTCTTTCAGGGGCCACCTCAGCCTCCTACATAAAGCCTTTGCTAATTACCCCCCACAGAAGGAAATCTGGTCCAACCCCCCAAATGCCATCACACTCATTGTCAGTTACCATAATAGCTTCAATACGTCAATGAATCTGCGATTTCATTGATAACATTATTCCTTCTAATAACACAGATCAAAATCCACACATGCCTTCTCCTACTGAGCAATTTTTGTCCATGCCCTTTGTCAATCTTTGATAGAAGATCTGCCCAAGACAATGGGGGACTTCCTTTAGGTGCTACATGGGCAGCACTGAGGCTAACCATCTGCTATTCCTCACTCTCACTACATGACCGGCCCACCTCCTTCCCTATCATACCTTTCCTGGACAATGTTTTTTATTGTAATTTCTTGTATATGTAGCTGGGATGATCAGGAGAACTACTGCTCGATTTGATGAGCCCACCAATTAATTTGATGGGATTGTATAGTGTGGACCTTGGTTGGAAGGCTATACCATCTATAAAATTAGACTCACTCAGGCTCCTTGCTGGGAGGACACAGAAAGCTCCTTTGACTGGCCCCTAATGACTGGAGCTGCCTTGAAGATGATTGAGGAATGAGAATTGGGAGAACAGAAAACCCCTATGGGTCAGGCCTCTAGGATAAAACCTAATTAGTGTAACCCAGAGTCTCTCAGTGGAGGGTCCCTGGGCTTGGATAACCCTGGGAGGGATGGGTTATTCATGATGTGAGAGGCTGATTTCCAACCAATCTCAAATTCTTAATCTCTTTTTTTTGGAACCTCACAGATCTTTGGGGTTTATCTGAATTTGTTGATTTTTTTTTTATCTAGTTCACTTGTTTTGTCACAGGTGAGTCCAGACCTCCATCTGGATATACCCTACTTTTTGCAAGAATCCATTGGAGAAATTTTGAGTATCCTAAGAGATGCAGGGACCCACTGGAGAATTTCATCCAGACTTCTATTTGGATTGTCCTATGCATTGCAGAGATCCATTGGAGAAAACAGCTTGGTTTCTCACAAAAGGGTGAGGAGGTAACTTCTAGCTAACCTCCAGGTCCTAAATCCCTGGTGCCTTATGAGCTCATCTGGGGCTAAACTTTCCTTCCAAGGAAGAAAAGCATGTAGCTTTTCCCCCCTTTGCCTCTCAATGTATTTGTTGCTATTAGTTATTTGCTTTATTTTCATTTTTCTGTTTCCTAATTTTTTTGAACTTAGGAATAGCAAGGTAGGTGGTAGATCTATGCCTTCATGAAAGACTATTAATATGAGGAGTGACTAAGAACTGTACCTCTCAGTTTTGGCTACCTCCTTCTGCTTTTCTGTTTCCTTTTCTGAGCACAGGTAGCAACCACTTATCCAGAGAGCTGGGCCTTTCCAGTCTTGGGAGTTACCTCATGAATCAACAATTCCTAAGTTGGGGTCTTGGAAACCAGCTGCCCAGAAGGAGATGTTCTTAACAACATTCTTTTCACAGAAGAAGACAGTTGGCAATGGAAGGATGCTATCACTAATGGACTAAAGTCATGCCATGGCTGGCCAGGAGTCCTGGACTTGGCTAACTCTCCATGACCATTGTCATGAATTAGTCAGTGTAGCTCTACAGAGAGTGAAAAAGATCTGTTCAGTCTTCAATTTGCAGAACTTCAATTTCCTAACGAGCTATTTGAGTGCTTTGTGGGTTTTTTTTTTTAATAATAGCTAGCATGTATATACTACTTTAAGATTTGAAAAGTGCTTTACAAATATTATCTCATTTTATCCTCACAACAACCCTCACAACAAATAGGTGCTATTATTATCCCCAGTGAAAATTACATTAAAGAAGATGCATTAGCATCTACTTTGCTACTGTACCCTAGGGATCATGGGACTTTTCCATCTGACTTGCAGCTGAAACCTTCCATATTTTATCTCCCCCATTAGAGTATGAACTCCTGATAGCAGGGACTATCAGACTTTTCTGTTTCTTGAGTCACCAGCACATGGCACAGAACTTTGCACATGATTAGCACTTAAATACTTTCTTCATTCCTTCATTCATACATTCATACATTCATTCATTCATTCATACATTCATTCATTCTGTCATTCTTTCATGGAAGAAAGAGAATCCATCCTATATTTGATATCAAAGATTGAATAGCTTTTTAGACAGGGACTCTGTTACCTACATGAAAACTCTATACATGAATTATATCCAAACTTTGTTTTAGACCAATGATTCTCAAAGTGAGGGTCCCCAAGATCATTTCAGAAGGTCTTCAATGTCCAGACCATTATTACAATAGTACTAAGATATTTTAATTTTTGGTATGATAAATATTGATAGATATAACCCACATAAATGAAAGCTCTTGGGGTAGGGTCATCAACACTTTAAGAGTATAAAAAAAGTCCTAAAAACCAGAAAGGTTGAGAACTGTCATTTTAGACCAAAGGCTATAAACTTTTTGGTGTCTTGAACCCCTTTGGCAGTCTGGTAAAGCCTGTGGACCCCTTCTCAGAATAACGTCTATGAATAATTAAAGGAAATGCTAAATTTCAGCTACAGGTTAGTGAAGATAAAGATGCATCTTCTTTCATCCCAGTTCACAAACCTCCGATATATATGTATGCATCCTTTGGGGGTCTGCGAACCTAAGGTTAAGAACCTCATTTTAGAGATTCCTTGAAGGTTTTCTCCAAAGCGGGAGTAGAGTCCAAGAAAATCTTACCCTCTTGGGGATCCAGGTAGCAAGATGGAACCCAGATTTGGATGAGCCCAGAGTTCCTCATGAGGGGCCACTAGGCCATGGAGTACACACAGAAATCATTGGTAACATACTGTAGCTTATTTATGCCTCCTATACGTTCCTGTTTCCCTTTGAACTATCCTAAATGTTTGTTTTTAGGATATTGTGGAGTCCCACAAATCTTTGGCAATGATAACACATGTACCATTCATAAAACACTTACATATTGCCTTATGGTACAGTTGTCTGTGCCTAACAATACCTTGCACATGTTTGATAAATATTTGTTGAATGAATGAATGAATTGATCTTTTTTCTTAACCAGAATACTGGAAGTCTTTCTATATCGTACAACTTGGTACTGAATTATATACAGTCTTAAGAATATATAATCCACTAATTGTTCCATGGGCATTTAGCTCTCTTTCAATAGAGACTATGTAGTTCATACATACCGCACAGGGCCTGGCATAATTCTGGGCACGTGACAAATGCTATAATTCTTGTTCTTTGAGCTCCTAGGAGTTGACCTATTAATTCTACACAGATGACTCCTATATCTATACATCCAGTCATTCTCTCCTAAGCTCCAATTATTCATCAACCACTTATTCAATATTTTGAATTGGGTGTCCCATAGGCATCTCAAATTCAACATATCGAAAAGAGCACTCATTATCTTTTCCTTAAAACCCATCCCTTTTTCTGGTTTACCTGTTTCTGTTGTAGGTAGCACCACCCTTCTAATCACTAGGCAGCTAGATGGCTACAGTGCTAGAGCTGAGTCAGGAAGACCTAGGTTCAAATTCTTCCTCAGATACTTAACTAGCCAAGTTACCTTGGGAAAGCTAATTAACCACTCTGGGGACCCCATTTCCTGTATTTGATGACCTCTAAGATTCCTCAAGGTCCCCCTCAACTCCTCACTCTCATGCCATACATCTACTAGGTTGCCAAATCTTATAAATTCTGCATGCACAGCATCTCTCAAATCTCCTCCCTTACACATGGCAACCACTCTAGTTCAGGTAGTCATCACTTCTCACCTGGACATCAAATTATCTCCCCATTTCAAGTCTCTCCCCAGTCCAAACCATTCTTCACAGGACTGTCAAAGTGAGATTCCCAAAGCACAGGTCCAACCACATAATTCTTCACACACCAGTAAATTCCAATGGTTCCCTACTACCTCAAAGATCACATATAAATTCCTCTGTTTGGCACTTCTCTGCCAAAATGAGTGGGGAAGTTTGTTTTGTTTTGTTTTGGTTTTGGTTCTGTGATTGCATCAGCATCTGGGTTGTCAAGAGAGGAAACTGCTTCTACAAATGTAGGTCAGCGGTTGTTCTGCAGTTTAATAGGCTTAAGAGAGTAGCCTGAGAGGTTAAAGAATTATTTAGGATCACAGAGTCAATACCCATGAGAGGCAGTATAGTGCGCAGGAAATGGAGCTCTGTTTGGAATCGAGGACCTGAGTTCAAGGTCATGCAATGATTACCTGTGGGACTTCAGGCAAAGCGCTTTTCCCTCATCTGTAAAATGAAGAGGAAGGACTAGATGATCTCTCGGCTTTCTTAGACCTGAACTTGGTAATGATGACTCCAGAAGACTGAAGGCAGCCCTCTATTCACTATGCTCCCCTAACTCTGAGGGCAGTGCCTAGGAATATAGTGGTACCCCCAAAGGCACCATGATCATGACAGTGACCAAGCAGAATTCTTTTTTAAACTGTGCAGCATGTTGTACCTTTAGATCCTAAATCCCTTTTCACATATCAATGCTGTCTTGGATTAAGATGCTTCTACCTCACATTAACTAGACAGCTAAGTGGTGAAGTGGATGGAGCATGGGCCTGGAGTCAGGAAGACCTGAATTCAAACTCAGCCTCAGATACACAACAGCTATGTGACTCTGGGCAAATCACTTAACCATATTTGCCTCAGTTCTTCATCTGTAAAATGAGCTGGAGAAGGAAATGGCAAACTACTCTAGTTATCTTTGCAAAGAAAAAACCAAACAGGGTCACAAAGAGATGACTGAACCACAATACCCTACATTATAGAGAGAGAGGCTCTCTATGAGAAAGAAAAAAGTTGGTGAAAGCTAGAAAGAAAATTCACACGCCCCATCTCCCAGCCTTACCCCCTTAATCTCACTTGTCCTGTCAATTACTGAATGAAGGGCAGCTAGATGGCACAGTGGATAGAGCACCAGCCTTGGATTCAGGAGGACCTGAGTTCAAATCTGGCCTTAGATACGTAACATATACTAGCTGTGTGACCCTGGGCAAGTCACTTAACCCCATTGCCTAGCCAAAAGAAAAAAAAAACAATTACTGAATGAAGTGATCCTCAGAGTGTGACTCGAAATTATACAAATGATAGATCCAAAGAGCAAAAAAGGATTCAAACGAGAATCCAGCAAAGATAACTGAGAACACAGACACTAGTACAGTGGCTTAGTGAAATCTCCAGAGGTGGCTTCTCACTGTTCTCCAGCCTAGGATGTGGACTTGAACACCATCTGTCAAACCCAACTTTCCGATATTGGCTGAGTACCTGTATGGTCACAATCAATGGACAGAGTGACTTTGGCTGCAATGAATGAATCAATCGAGCAACCAATCATTCCATCAGACTTCTCTGTGGGTGCCTACAGCTGCCTCATCCTAACTTGTCTGGAAGAAAAGAACTTTTAAAGAAAGGGGAAAATACCCTGCTTATGGGATATCAGCTCTGAAAATCCAAACCTGCAAACGTCACCAGGCAGAGCTAGATTCTGTCATGACCAGATAGACCTGTTTTACCTAATAGCATCAGAATAAATTAATTTATTATAAATAAGCATGGCAGGGACAAGGTGCTGCTCTCTATACCACTTTTTAAACACCTGCCCCACCTTCCCTAATTAATCCTATCTGCCCTGATGACCTTACTTTAAGCTGTGGTTGGACCTCACTTTGTACGATAGATAAGCTTTTACAAAGTTTTATATAGATCAAATTCTTTTGTATCATGTATTATAAGTGCATCGGTGGGTTGGTGGAGGGAGTTGCCTTATTTATGGTGAATCTTCTGGTAGGTGATAATCACCTGCCTGAGGGGCAGCACAGAATAGTAGATGGGGATTGATTTGGAGGCAAATTAAGGCATGGGAGAAACTTTAATTTAGAAAGGCCAAGGTCATCCTCTGCATCCCAGGCCATCACCAGTCATCTCGCCTTTGGTCTTGACACTGGACTTCAATGATTCTGGAGGATAAAGTGAGGCTGATAACTTTGTGCAGTTCTGCCTGACTCAGATTCAATTCACATGCAAGTCAAGACATCGCCCTTGTGATGTCATTCATCCTCATCCAAGAACAAAGGGTGAGCAACAGCAAGGGAAACTTATGATCAAGTCTGGCTCATTGGCTGTGTGACCCTGCTCAAGCCACTTATCCTTACAGTACCCTCAGGCAATTTTCTAACACCAGTGACTCTCAAAGCGTGGCCCAGGTACCCCTTGCAGATCCCTGAGACTCTTTTAGGGGATCTAAGATATCAGAATTATTTTCACAATAATACTATAAAGTTTTAGTTTCTAAGATGGTCCTCAATAATTTTTAAAAGTGTAAAGGGATCCTGAGACCAAAAAGGTTAAGAACCACTACTCTAAGACAACAAACTGCAGAGGAGTTGATAATCTTCATTTTCTAGTCGGAGTTTTCTCATGGGGAATTCAATTCTGCGAATGTTTAGGCACCTCCCTACACTGATGAGATCATAGTTGAGATCAACACACAAATAAATCATCTCCTGGTTAATTTGCTTTGTAAATTTGAGGGGGTTTGCTTGTCTTTTTAAAGTGGGAACCACTTGGGTAGTATTTTCTCTTATGCTTGCATATATGTATCTGTATATAAGGGCAGCTAGGTGGCTCAGTGGATAGAGTACTGGGCCTGAAGTCAGTTATCTCTCTAAGTTCAGGTCTGGCCTCAGACACTTACTAGCTGTCCTGGGCAAGTCACTTAAGCCTGTTTGCCTCAGTTTCCTCATCTGTAAAATGAGCTAGAGAAGGAAATGGCAAACCATTCTGCTATCTCTGCCAAGAAAACAACATGCTGCCCAAGCAAGTTCTTAAGTCATCTTCTAGCAAGTAAGCTACTTAGGAAAAGGGAAATGGAAGAGAAGGGAAAGGGAAAGAGAAAAGGGGAATGAGCTAAGTGGGGTAAGAGAAATCAGGAAGACCTAAATTCAAATACTACCTTACTACCTCTCTGAGCTTCAGCTTCCTTATCTGTAAAATAAGGGAGGAGGACTCAGTGTCTTCTAAGTCTAAATTCATAATTCTATGACCTGGCTTGGTAGGAATTTGTCAAAGGACAGTTAGTTGTCTTCTTCCCCACCCCCCTCCCCCAATGATCCACTGGACAATACTTTCTAAGGAAAAAGGTGAGGATCAGGGAGCCTAGTGGCTAGAACCTGGGGAGAGTGGAAACTGCTCCTGGTAGAAAGTAGATTCCCATTCCTACTCTAGCTACATTCAGCTCTGGATTCCTTAGATAAGGGGAGGGATGTACCATAGAGACATTATTGGAGGATCTTGGCCCAATTTTGGGGAAAGAGGCCTACCCACCTCACAGGACTGTTCGTGACAAAAGCAGTTCTAAATGTTAACATTCTATAGGAGTGTGCTGGAGTCCTGGTTCAATGAGCCAGTTCCCTCAATGACAACTGCAACGGCTCTTTAGAGATAACCTGTTAGCTAATCTCACTGAGGAAAAGGGTATACTACTGAGATCTTACCTGCACTTCCCGTCTCCATTTGGACCAGAAAATGTGTAAGGCAAACCCTTTAGGCTAAGAAAGGCCCTGAAGAGAACTGGTACCAAATTCTCCCGTAGGTATACGGGGAGTGAAATGTGGTGGGTCAGAGGTACTGCACCCACTCCTTGTTCTGTTCCCAGGCACGTGGTTTGATTGGGTTCAACCCTGAGGAACCCTAACTCTATGGAGAGGGTTTAGGCTCCCCATTCTCCTACTCTTCAGTTCATCCAGTTCCCCACTGCAATGCCTCAGGAATGGTTTTACTTGTGGCTCATTTCTAGGGCCCCCACAAAAATAAAAGGTGAGGAATTAAAATAGGGGCAGCTAGGTAGCACAGTGGATAGAGCACCCGCCCTGGATTCAGAAGGACCTAAGTTCAAATGTGATCTCAGACATGTAACACTCACTAGCTGTGTGACTCTGGGCAAGTCACTTAACCCCACTGCCTAGCCAAATAAATAAACAAACAAACAAACAAACAAATAAATAGCCAGATAAACAAATAAACAGATAGATAGATGATAGATAGATAGATAGATAGATAAATGAATGAATGAATGAATGAATAAATAAATTAAAAAGGGCACTCAGTGTTCAATATGAATCAGGTAAGGGACAGGTAATTTGTTCCTATACAAGCAAGAAAGACCTAAACATAGAAGACTCACAAGCCTGTATTAACAGAAGAATACTCAGTGACACCTTGTAACCACTCTTAAAATAAGGCTCAGAATAAAATAATTTATTTTTTTAAATCTGCTGAGAAGTTAATATTTAGCTTTATCACAGTAGCATGGTGGTAAATGTTTAACAAACAGCTCTGAGAAAAAAATGTATTCCTGACACATTTTTAAGTTTAATCTGCATTATTAACCATTTCTCTATCGTTTTCTTAAATCTAGATAAACAAGTCCAGATGTATGTCATTTGCCAATTTCTAAAATGTAAATGTTCATGCTGAAAATGTAACAATTGGATTTTAAGAGCTGGTAAGAATTGGCTCCAACACATCCCTTCCTTATCAGATAATAAAGAAGTTTGCAGGACTGTAAATTAGGCATTTTACCTCACCTTAGCTCTGTACTTTCCAAAAAAAAAAAAACTCCTGATGCACATTTTCCAGTAAAATGGCCAGAGTTAGACCAATCTTCCTATAGGTGACCATCCTCTCTGATGCCTTCACCAACCTGCTCCTATTATTGCCACAACCAAGCTCTCTTCTCACTGGACTCAGGATCTTCAGAACTCTGGGTTGTCTCCAAACCTGGACCTATCCACCTTGTGAACTATAGTTGGCCAACTTCTCAGGAAAGAAAACACAAAATGGAGACAGCCGGTAAACACCCAGGCATAAGCTCAATGCTAGTTAAGCCCATGCTCCAAAGAGGAGGGGTGTTGGGGTAGAAGAAAGAGCCCTGCCTGTCCCCACACCTTCCTACACAAGAAAAATCAAAACAAAGAGAAGTGAAGAAGGGGAGGGCAGATTCCTTTTATACATCCACTGAATCATCAGCTTTTCTAACTCTAACCGGCAAGGGGACTCGTCCTCAGATCACAATGCAAGCCTCTCAGTAATAATTAGGCAGATTCTCCCCACCACCACCACCGCCACCACCACCACCACCACCACCCCACAGAGCTTCCATGTGGTTACCTGGAACCAGGAATGGCAACTTAGGTGGAGACTGGCCATGCTACACTGCAGACCTGAGTGAGTCCGAACATTTGTGGGTAACCAACATAAACCCCAGGAGTTCCAGTCACTCACTGGGGGAAAACTTGAACAGTTTATATGCTGTCCTCAGTTAATGTTAATACTCAGAAGATCAAAGTAGGGCTCTCTAACCAGTGACCTGAATCTTCCAAATAATTTCATCCTTGGACGCTGGCCTGGATGAAATCTGAGTCACACACACTTGTGGTATTTTCTAGTTTTTTAAATATTCCACAGATATGTTGTCGACCAGGGAGTCCCTTAAAAAAAAGTTACCTGATTGGTTCATTGAGATCTTTATCGTTAAGAAAGGGTCCGAGGTAATCCCCCAAACAGGTAAATCGGTGGCATCCCATGTAATGAACCTAATTAAAACCATGTTTCAATTTGCTGCTAAAATTTCTTCAGAATGATCACTTCCGCTGGGTCCCTTTAAATGAAAACAGTTTTAGTTAAAACTATTGCTAGTAGCAACCAAAAGAGAAGCAAACAAGTATTTTATGAAGATTCAAGATACATCCAACTCCAGCTAAAGAAGTCAATTAACAGATGGGAGGGGGGAGTGATTTTCTGGGAAAGGAAAAAAAAGTAAAGGAGAAAATAACTTTCTCATTGGAGAAAAGGCAAGATGCCCTATCTAGTAGTGTGGGTGGTTTGATTTTTTTTCCTTTTCTTTTTCCTCATGGGAAAAAAAAGAGCCCTGAGATCAGGAAGCAGTAGGAAGGCAAACTGAGGCCTTCCCTTTGATTTTTAGGGTAAACAAAGTGAACAGATTGTCATGGCTAAGGCTGAAAGAAGTCATTGATGGCAGTGAAAGAAAAGAGATTTAACAAGAAGCAGGCCTAAAGGTTGAGGATAAATGTCTGGGAAGGATTTGGGACTCTTAAGGTAAAAAGAGTGAATCATTAAAAAAAATATTCTCTGTATAAAATTAGAGTTGTGATCAACAAAATAAAAGTTGAGGCACTGAGAAAAGGTACCTTGTTTCAACTCATGCCCAACAAAATACATTAATCAGCATTTATTAAGAGTCTACTGTGTGCCAGGTACTGTGCTAGCTCTGGGAATACAAAAAAAGGCAAAAGACAGTCCCTGCCTTCAGGGAGTTTACAATCTAATAGGGAAGACAACATGCAAACAAATGTATACAAAGCAAGCTATATACAAGATAAGGAGGAAATAATGAACAGAGAGAAGGCACTAGAATTAAGACCTTCCTGTAGGTGGGATTTCAGTTGAGGCTTAAAGGAAGCCAGGGAAGTCAGTTGGTAGAGTCGAGGAAAAAGAGCATTCCAGCCATAGATGACAATCAGAAGCATCCTGAGAGCAGAGATGCAAAGAAAACCAAAAATGGAAACTATAAACTTTGGAGGTGCTGTAGGAAGCCTTGATTTTCAAGCAAAATCTGTGATCTCATACATATCATTATGTACCTACCATACATATCATTACTCATCCATGCTGCCCATCCTGTGGGACTCTTAGACCATGACCACCCAAAAGTCATGCCAAACATACTAGAAGGGTCTTCCTTGTTCTCACCTGATATTGCAAAAAGACAGGCACACTAATATATTGTGGCGAAGCTAAGAATAGGGCTTCTGGTTTTGGAAAGCTATCTGACCAAAACTAGTAATTATGGGAAAAAAAGGGTTGAAAATATTCATACCCCTTTGACCCAGTGATCCCCCTATACAGTACACCCAAAGAAAGTAAGGGCAGTGCAGGCCTTACACAAGCAGTAAAAGACAGACAGGTACAATAAATTCCAAAATATTCATAGTAATCAGTTGGTCAGTCAACAAACATTTATTAAACATTCACTATGTGCCAGCCACCATGCTAAGTCCTGAGGATACTGAGGAACTGTCCATGTTCTCATGGAGATCACAGTCTAATGCGGAAGGCGAAGATCAAATTATGACATACAGGATAAACGGGAAGTTGTCATTTTTCAGTCATGTCCAACTCTTTGTGACTCCATTTGGGGGTTTTCTTTGCAAAGATACTGGAGTGGTTTGCCATTTCCTTCCCCAGCTCATTTTACAGATGAGGAAACTGAGGCAAATAGGGTTAAGTGACTTGCCCAAGATCACACAGCTAGTAAGCGTCTGAGGTCAGATTTGAACTCATTAAAATGAGTCTTCCTGGCTCCAGGCCCAGCCCTCTATCCAGTGTATCACCTAGATTTCCAAATGGGAAATAATCAGAGGGGAAAAGGAAGACAAAATCACCAGCACTAAGGGGAAAAAGACTTTAAGCTGACATCTGAAGGAAGCCAGTGAAGCCTGGAGACAGAGATGAGGATGGAGAGAATTCCAAGAATGGGGGACAGTCAGTAAAAGGGTCTGGAGTCTGGAGATGGAATATCTAGTTCAAGAAAAAGCAAAAATATGTCACCAGATCAGAGCGTGTGACCAAGACCAAGGTAGACAAAGACTGGAAAATCATATTGGAAAGGGTCATGTTGTAAACCAAAGGGGATTTTATATTTGATCCTGAAGGTGACAGGGAGCTGCTAGAGTTTATTGGATGGTTACATGGTCAGATCTGCAATTCAGGAAGCTTAGTTTGACACCTGGGCTGTGGAGGATAGATTGGAGTGGGGAGAAACTTAAGGCGGGGAGATCACCTGGCAGGCTACTGCAGTAGTTCAGATGTGAGGTAATGAGGGCCTGTATCAGGGTGGTGACTCTTCTCATGGTAGTAAAGAACTGGAAACAAAGCCTATATCCTAGCGTATTTTTGTACAACAAGAAATTATGAACAGGAAGAATTCAGAAAAGTATGGGATGACTTGTATGAACTGATGTAGAGTCAAATAAGCAGAAACTGAACAATGTACAAAATGACTACAATCAGTGAAAAGAGGATTAGAAGGAAAATAAACTCTGAATAACTAAAAAACCACTGAAGGTTTTTCACAGGGAACAGATAGAAAATACATCTCTCTCTTTCTTCTCTGCAGAGGCAAGGGACTATAGGGACAGAATATCACACATTCTCGTTTAGTTGTTTTTCTTTGTTATATGGGAGAGGGTTGGAAAATGCAGAAATAAATATATTGCAAAAACAAAAGGCATCAACAAATCCGGAAGAAAGGAAGGAATCAATCAATCAATAAGCATTCGTTAAGATCTATTATGTGCCAAGCACCAGTGATACAAAGACAAAAATTAAATAGCTCCTGCTCTCATGGAGTTTACATTCAATCTAAAGGGAGGGAACGCTGAACTACTTTAAAACAAAAACAAAAACCTTTGACCTGCCTACAATTTCATTGGTATAAGGAACTCTAAGAAAGAAAATTTCCTGTGATAAAAAACCAAGTTTATTAGATTAGCAATTCATAGTCTTAGAGAGTGAGGACAATGGAGGTTAAGTGATTTTGGTCACGTGTCTGAGGTGAGACCTGAAGCTAGGTCTTCTTGATTCTAAAGCCAGCACACTCTTCCACTCTACACTGGCTCTCATTTTTACATTTATTTCTATAATAGAAATGTCCCCACTTCCACCTCTGAACTCCAATTAGCGTATGAATACCTTAGTAGTGTGGGTGGCGCAATGGATAGCATTCTGGGCCGAGAATCAGGCAGACCTAAGTTCAAATCCAGCTTCAGACACTGATTAGCTACATGAGCCTGGACAAGTCACTTAATCCTATTTGCCTCAGTTTCCTCATCTGTAAAATGAGCTGGAGAAGGAAACAGCAAACCACTCCAGTATTTTATCAAGAAAATCCCAATTGGGGTCATGAAGAGTTGGACACAACTAAAATGACTAAAACAACCTCTATAGTGCAAGAATGTCTCAGTCAATGAAAAGTATGAAGTAAATATGAAAAAATCCTAGACACTAGTCAATCCACCAATCAAAGATATAAATTAGGTGCAAATAAGTCCTTAATCCATTGCAATGAAGTGTTTGAGTCATTGGATGAATTCACATGATACCATATAGGAAATGAATTAAGATTAGTTAAAAGAATTAGACACACCTCTGGACCTCTATATATCAGGGAAGGGATTTCAACAGGGAGTTTCATGCTTCAGGAATATCTTGAGAAGGCACTTGCAGGTGCTGAATGCTTTAGCTAGGAACAAGATAAGACCTTAGCTCAAACCAAGAGAAAGAACTCAAGGTCAAGAACTTGATCAAAGAACCCAGAAAAGTACATTCTACAGTCTCAGCAAGGTAAGCTGGAAATCAGGAACACACTAAGGAACCAGATTTCCCTATCAATCAATCAATTCAGCAAATGTTTATTAAGTGCCTACCATGTACCAGACACTGCTAAATGCTGGGGATGCAATGAAAGTATCCTTATGCCAATGAGCTTGAATTCTAATAGAGGAGACCAAAAGTATATTGATAGCATGTACATTAAATAAAAAGTTAATGAACACACATGCAAAGTAATTAAACACTATGTTCCATGGGAGGGAGACCAGGAGAAACTTCACATAGAAGAAGGTGTTTAATCTTTGACTTAAAGAGAGGGACTCCACTAGATAAAAGGAATGAGCAAATACATTGTGAAAAACATCAGTGATAACTTCATAGGAAGTAATCCTTCATATTTAACAAAATTGAGAGGAATTGAATAAAACTACAATGGCAGCACACCAGTAATCTTATGCTCAATAACTATAGGGAGAATCAAGATCAGGCTGGATAGGAGGGCTCTCTAACCCATGAAACTGGCCAAGGCCAAAGAGAAAGGCAAAGCTGGGAGCATCAGGTAGTTATGTTGTCAAGTTATTAAGTAAAGGTTCGGGAAATAGAAAGAGCACTAGAATTTCAGCTACATGACCTGGGAGCAAATCCCAGCCCTGCTACTTATTAGCTCTATGGCTTTGGGCAAGTCATTTAATCTATCTAGACCTTTGACTACTCATTTGTACAATTAATGGGTCATAGTATATACATCTTCTAGTTTTAAATCTTATAATCCTTGGAAGGCACCATCTTCTGCATGAAGCCCTCCCTGATTTCCCTAACTACTAGTGCCCTCCATCTTAAATTACCTAGTACTTAATTAATTGGTATATATTTACTTTTATTCACTTTATACAGGGTGTCCCAAAAGTCTTAGTGCAGTTTTAAGCTATTAAAGACTAAGATTTTGGGGACATCTATATTTAAACTAAATAGAAATAGATATATACATACATATCACATATAAGTTGTATCCATATAACATGTTTTTATTGATGTCTTCTGATTCTTATATCATCATAGTTATCCCAAGCGTCCCTCCTCCACCCCTCCCAGAGAACCATCCCGTATAACAAATGGTATTTTTTAGAAAAGCCAAAAAGATCAGCAAAGCTGATTGATATATTGAAAAAGCCTGAAAAGATGTGCAAAGTGTAACATCTGTGGACCCTCCCACCTCCACAAAGGGGTGGGTTGGGGGTATCTTCTCCTATCTCTTCACTGGGGTCCTGCTTAATCTTTATAATTTTGTTACGTTCACGTCCAGTTTTTTTCAGTGTGTGGTTGTTCTTCCATTTACACAGTTCTAGTTATTGTGCATATTTTTTTCTTGGCTTTGCTGCCCTCACTTTATGCTTCGTATAGATCTTTTCATGCTCCTTTGTATTCATCACACACATCACTTCTTACTGCACAGAAATATTCCATTCCATTCACCCACCACAGTTTGTCTAGCCGTGGCCCCAATAGATAGGCATCTACTTTGGTTCCGTCCTTTGCTATCACAAAAAGTGCTGCTGTAAATATTTTGTTGCATACAGTGTCTTTCTTCTTCTCAATGGCTTGGGGTACAAGCCCAGTAATGTAGTCTCTTGTTTAGTCACTTTATTTGCATAATTCCAAATTGCTTTCTGATATGATTATGCCATTTCACAGCTTCACCAACAATGTATTAGTGTGTCTACCATTCTACAACCCCCCCAACATTGACTATTGACATCTTTTGTCATTTTTTCCAATTTGTAGCATGTGAAATGAACCTCCAGGTGGTTCTGATTTGCATTTCTCTTATTGTCAGTGACTTGGAGCATTTTTTTTCATATGGCTGTGAATACTTTGCAATTCTTTTAAGAACTTCATATTCTTTGACCACTTATCTACTGGGGAATTGCTATTAGTCTTATACATATATATTAATTGTTTATGTGTGTGTATATGTATATATATATATGTATATATACATATATATATGTACACACACATATATATATATCTTAGATAACAAAGGCCTATAAGAAAAATTTGCTACAAAGATCATTTTCCCATTTGACCACTTTCCCTTCTTATCCTACACCTAGATGCATTAATGTTGTCTGTACAGTTCAGTTTCAAGTAATCAAAGTTATCTCTTTCATATTGCCTCTATCTCTTGTTTAGTTAAGAACGTATCTCATACCCATAACTGTGAGGAGTATGTAATCTGTTCCTTATTATTAGTTACATATTCATATAGAATATATTGGAAAATATGGTATAAGATGTTGGTCTAAGCCTAATTTCTGCAGACTGCTTTCTAGTTTTCCCAGCAGTTTTTTTTTAATCGACTAAGGAGTTGTTGTTGTTTTTCCTTAAGTAATATGTTTTTCACTTTATCAAATACTGGGTTGTTAATTTCTGTCATGTCTGATTCTCTCTTGTCTAGTCTGCTTCATTGATCAGTCTCTGGTTTTTAACCATACCAAATGGTTTCAGTGACTGCTGCCTTATAATATAGTATAAGGTCTGGAATTCCTTACTATTTCCCCTTCATCATTATAACTTTTCGTCATTTCCCTTAATTTCACATTATTTTTACAATTTCTAAAAAGTATCCCTTTAATGACTTGATTGGCATAGCACTAAAAGTGTGCGTTAATTTTGGTAGCATTGTCATTTTTATGTTATTGGCATGATCTAACCTTGAGCACTGTACTCTTCCAGCTATTTAAGTTATTCCTTATTTCTTTAAAAAGCATTTTGTAATTGAGTCTATACAAATCTTTTCTGTGTTTGGTAGGTGGATTCCCAGATATTTTATGCATTTTGAAGTTATTTGGAAGAAGATTTCCCTTCCTTTCTATTATTGTTTCTTATGTTTTGTTATCATATGGAAAAGCTATTGATTTATGAGGACTTATTTTCCAGGCTACACCTTCGCTGGAGCTATCAATTGTCTCAATATTTTTGCTTATTTCCTGGGATTTTCCAAGCATAGCATCATATCATCTGCAAATTGGAATAGTTTTATCTCCTCTTTATTATCTTTGTGCCTTTAATTTCTTTCATCTTACTGCTGTTGCTGGCATTTACATAACTGTATCAAAGGATAATGGGAAAAGTGGGCATCTTTGCTTCACTCCTGTATTTACTGGAAAAGATTCCAGTATCTCCATTGCACATGATGCTTGCTTTTGGTGTTAGAGAGGAGCTTTTCATGATATTAAAAAGGGTCCTTTTATGCTTGTACTTTGTAAGGATTTTATATAAAAGAATGTTGTAATTTACTAAAGGCTTTTCTGCATTTATTGAAATGATTATGTGGTTTGGGATGTTTTGTTTTTAATATGATTATGTTAATTATTTTCCTAATGTTCAACCATCCTTGCATCCCTGGTATAAATTTTTTTTTTATAAATTGCTGTAGTCTGTATTACAGGATTTTGAGTCAATGGTCACTAGTTACATTGGCCTACAGTTGTCCTTCTTTATTTTATCTTTCCTGGCTTAGGTATTAGGACTATATTTGTCTCATAAAAGGATTCTGGCAAGATGCTTCCTTTCTCAATTTCTGAGGATAATTTGTGACATTTCGGTACTAATTGTTCTTATTTTTTAAAGTTTAATACTATTTTATTTTTTCCCCAGTTACATGTCAAGAAAATTTTTAGCATTCATCTTTATAAGATTTTGAGTTCCAAAATTTCTCCCCCTTCCCTCCATTTCCCTCTTCTGAAAATGGTAGGCAGTTTGATATAGTTTACACATGTGCTATCACATAAAAATGTTTCCATATTAGGCACAGTTGTGAAAGAAGAAACAGATCAAAATGGGGGGGGGAACCTACAACGAAGAATAAAGTAAGTGAAAAAATAGGCTTGGATCTGCATTCAGAGTCCATCAGTTCTTTATCTGGACGTGGACAGCATTTTCCTTTGTGAGTCCTTTGTACTTGTCTTAGATCACTGTGTTGCTGAGAAAAAACTGAGTCATTCATAGTTGATCACCACCATGTTGCTGATACTGTGTACAGTGTTTTCCTGGCTCTGCTCATTTCACTTTGCATCAGACCATACAAGTCTTTCCAGGTTTTTCTGAAGTCAGCCTGTTCATCATTTCTTATTGCACAACAGTATTCCATTACATGTATATATCACAGCTTGCTCAGACATTCCCCAATTGTTGGGTATCCCCTCAGTTTCCAATATTTTGCCACCACGAAAAGGGCTGCTATATTTTTGCACAGGTAGGTCCTTTTCCTTTTTTAAAAATGATCTCTTTGGGATACAGATCTAGCGATGGCATTGAGGGATCAGAAGGTATGCACAGTTTGGTTGCCCTTTGGGCTTAGTTCCAAATTGTTCCCCAGAATGGCTGGATCAGTTCACAACTCCACCAACGGTGCACCAGTGTCCCAATTTTCCCATATCCCCTCCAACATTTATCATTTTCCTTTTTTTGTCACATTAACCAATCTGACAGGTGTGAGGTGGTACCTCGGAGTTGTTTTAATTTGCATTTCTGTAATCAAAAGTGATTTAAAACACTTTTTCATATGCCTATAGATAGCTTTGATTTCTTCATCTGAAAACTGCCTGTTCATGTCCTTTGATCATTTGTCAATTGAGGAATGGCTTGTATTCTTATCAATTTGATACAGTTCTCCATATATTTGAGAAATAAGGCCTTTATCAGAGACACTTCCTGTAAAGATTGTTTCCCAGCTTTCTGTTTTCCACCTAATCTTGGTTGTATTGGTTTTGTTGGTACAAAAGCCTTTTAATTTAATATAATCAAAATTATCTATTTTACATTTTGTAATGCTCTCTATCCCTTATTTAGTCATGAATTCTTCCCCTCCCCATAGATCTGACAGGTATCCTGTTTCTTGCTCTTCTAATTCACTTATGGTATCGCCCTTTCTTTCTAAATCATGAACCCATTTTGACCTTATCTTGGTACATAATGTGAGATGTTGGTCTATACCTAGTTTGTGTCCTATCGTTTTCCAGTTTCCCAGCATTTTTTGTCTTTGGTTTATCAAACACTAGGTTACTATGTCTGTTAACTACTGTGTCTTGTGTACCTATTAATCCACTATCTATCCACTTCCATTTTATAGGAGAATTCATCCCATTCACATTCACAGCTATGATTACTACCTGTGTATTTCTCTCCATCCTATTCTTCCTCCTGTTTGTCCTCTCTCTCCTTTCACCCTTTCCCCCTCCTCAATAGTGTTTTGCTTCTGTTTACTAGCTCCCCTGATCTATCCTCCCTTCAGTCAGTCCACACCGCCCCTCCTATTTCCTTGTTGGGTAAGAAAAATTCTATATTCAACTCATTGTCTATATTATTCCCTTTTTGAGCCAATACCTATGAGAGTAACGTTCAAGTAATGTTCATTTCCCATCCTCCCAGCTTCCCCTCCACTGTAATAGGTCTTTCACGCTTCTTCATGTGAAATAATTTACCCCATTCTACCTCTCCCTTCCTTCTCCACTCCTCTTTCTCATCCCTTAATTTTTTATGTCATTCCCTGAAATTCACCTTGTACCCATACCCTCTGTCTTTGTATATTCCTCTAGCTGTACTATTGGTGATAAAATTTTAAAGAATTATAAGTATCATCTTCCTGTATAAGGATATAAACAGTTTAGCTCTATTGAATCCCTTATGTTTTCTTTTCCCTTTTTATCTGTTTATGCTTCTCTTGGGTCTTCATATTGGAGGTCAAATTTTTGGTTTAGTTCTGATCTTCTCCTTATGAAAGCTTGAAATCCTTCTATTTCATTAAATAACCATTTTTTCCCTTGCTGTATTATGTTTAATTTTGTCAGTTAAGTGGTTCTTGGTTGGAGTCCTAGCTCCTTTGCCTTCCAGAATATCATGTTCAGTTACCTCTGATCCTTTAATGTTACAGTTGCCAAGTCCAGTGTAATCCTGATTGTGATTTCCCAATATTTGAATTGTTTCTTTATGGCCACTTGTAGTATTTTTTCCTTAATGTGATAGTTTTGAAATTTGGCTATAATGTTCCTTGGAGTTTTTATTTTGGGATATCTTTCCTGAGGTGATTGGTGGATTCTTTCAAGGCCTACTTTGCCCTCTCGTTCCAGGACATCAGGATAGTTTTCCTTGATAATTTCTTGAAAGATGCTATTCAGGTCCTCCTTTTGATTATGGCTTTCAGGTAGTCCAATGATTCTGATATTGTCTCTCCTGGATTTGTTTTCCAAGTAGGTTGTTTTTCCCATGAGGTATTTTACATTTTCTTCCACTTTTTCATTCATTTAAATTTGTTTGATTGATTCCTGGTGTCTCATAGAGTCATTAGCTTCCAGTTAAACAATTCTAACTTTTAAGGTGTGGGTTTTCTTCAATTAGCTTTTGTACTTTCTTTATCATTTGGCCAATTGTATTCTTTAAGGAGTTGTTTCCTTCAGTGGATTTTTGTATCTCCTTTTCCATTTGGCCAATTCTCCTTTTTAAGCAGTTTACTAAGTGGTTGACTCTTTTTTCATAATTCTCTAGCATCATTCATTCCTTTCCCAAATTTTTCTTCTATTTCTCTTATATAATTTTTAAGCTCCTTTTTGTGCCCTTCCATGTGTTCTTTCTGGGCTTGAGACCACTTCCATTTTTTTGGGGGGGGGGTTGCCCATGGGTTTCTGGGGGTTTTTTTCATAGGTTTTTTTTTGACATTGTCATTCTCTTCTGAGTTTGTATCTTGGTCTTCCCTGTCACCACAATAACTTTCTAAGGTCAGATTCTTCTTTTGTTGTTTTCTGCTCATCTTTTTTTTTCCCCAGCCTCTTCTTTTTCTTTTAAATTTCAGCTCTGCTCCCAGGGTGGAAGGGGCACTGTCTTGGGTTTCTTGTGCCAGTGGTGGCAGGCCCTGGCTGTCTACCTGATGCTGCATTGATGTCGCCCACATGGGACCCTCCAGTCTAGTGCTGTGCCAAGAGAATGGAGTGGGATGGAAGTGGCTGGCACTGCTGGAAATTGTAGGGGTCTGTAGGCTTACCTGGTGCTGAGATGAGGACCTGGGTCCTAGTGGTGGTGTCTGGCATGTACTGAAGCCCAGTAGGGTGTTTCTGTGTTTCCCCTGGGCCCATAGAGTTCTGGCCACTGCAAGGATGTCTGTTTGCCCAAGGTTTTGCTGACAAACATGGAGGTCTAGTCACTGGAGCCACAAATGCCTGGGGCTACAATGAAGCAAGTGGTGGTTTTCAGAGCTGGGGTTCCAGTTCCCCTGGCTATGCTAAGGCACATGTGGGGGGGGGAGGGGGAAGTATGGGGGGTGGGGGTTGCCAGTCCTGGTATTGGCATTTGCTTGTTCCACCACATTGGGGCTCAGGATCTCCCACTGGCTTGCTGGGATGCTTCCTGTCCTGGACTGTACTCCTCTTTTACCCAAGTAAGGCCAACTTTTCTTGCTGATCTTTCAAGTTTCTTGGGCTAAAAGATTATTTCACTCCCTTTTTTTTTTCTCATTCTGCTGTTCCAGGATTTGTTTGAAGAAGCTATCTTATAGTTGTTTGGAGGTGAACATGGGAGAGTTTCAGCAATTACTGCTTACTCTGTCATCTAGAGTCCTGACTGTTCTTTAAAAGTTTGATGGAGGGGCAGCTAAGTGGCACAGTGGAGAAAGCTCTGGCCTCGGAGTCAGAGGACCTAAGTTCAAATCTGGCCTTAGCCACTTAACACTTGCTAGCTGTGTGACCCTGGGCAAGTAACTTAACCCCAATTGCCTCACCAAAAAGCAAAAAATTAAAATTTTAAAAGTTTGATGGAATTTTCCTGTGATCCATCAGAAAATTTTTCTTTGGTAGTTTCTTTATAGCTGTATCTATTTCCTTTTTTGAGACTGGGTTATTTTAGGTCTCTATATGGCCTTCTGATAGTTTGATAGGTATTTTATATTTTTGAAGGCATTCTTCTATTTCTTTTGTGTTCTCAGTTTTATTAGCATATAGCTGTGCATAATATGTTCTGATTATTTTTTATTTCTTCCGGTTTTGTTGTGATTTTACCTTGATTATTTGCCATCTTATTAATTTGATTTTCTGCTCTTTTCTTTTTAATCATATTAGTTAAGGCTTTATCAATTTTATTAGTCTTTTTAAAAAACTAGTTTTTTGTTTTATTGTTTTTATGGGGTTTTTGTTTCCAATTTATCTATTTTTCCCTCTAACTTTTATTATTTCCTCTTTTCTGCTCCTTTTGGGTTTATTTGTTGGCTTTCTAATTTTTAAAAATGTGTATTGAGTTGATTAGTCCTCTCTTTTTCTATTTTTTCAAAATGTGTATTTATTAGAGATATTATTTTTCCCCTGAGGATTACTTTAGCTGTATCCAGGAAATGTTTGCATGTTGTTTCATTCTCATCATTTTCTTTTATATATTTAATTGTTTCTATGATTTGTTCTTTGACCTACTCATCATTTAAGATTTTATTGCTAAATTTCCATTTGGGTTTGTGTCTTTTGTCTGTGGTCCCTAAACTAATTATGGTCTATAAAGGACAGATTGACTATTTCTGCCTTTTTACATTTGTTTGCAATATTTCTGTGCTCTAGTACAAGACCAATTTTTGTAAAATTTCCATGTGGTACAAAGAAATATGTATATTCTTTTGAAGTCCCATTTAGAAGAAACCATAAGTCTTTTAACTTTGGCTTCTCTAAAAATTTGTTCAGTTCCTTATTTTCCTTTTTTGTCTGTGTTATCAAACTGAGAAAGTGACATTGAAGTCTCCTGTCACTGTGGTATTACTATGTCTTCTTGTAGCTCAAATAAAATTTCTTTTATAAATTTGGATGCTCAGGGATTTGGGGTGTATAAGTTTATTATTGCTATTGGTTTGTTGTCTATGATTCCTTTTGGCATAATGTAGTTTCCTTGTTTATCTCTTTTTATTTTTCAAATGTTTATTTTTGCTTCATCAGATAGTATGATTACACTTCTGCTTTTAAATTCAATTGATGTATAGTAAGTTTTTTCCATCTTCTCAACTTTATTTTGTATATGTCTTTGTTTTTAAATTTTATTTCTTGTAAGCCAGATTAATCCATTCATGTTTAAAATTATGAGAGTTAGGTTTACATTTTCCTCCATGTCTTTAATATTGGGGGTGGGGTTAAAGTTATGGTTTTCCCCCTGTTTTTCTGTAAACACAATACTGTGTTCCTCCAGTTACTTTACCTTAATTTTTTTAAGGTGACTATTCCTATTGGCTCTCTTCCACTCACTCCTGATCACCTCCTTTTGTTTATTACTCTTTTCTCTTTGAGGTTCTGCTTATTAGTGCCTTTTTCTCTCCTTCATTTATCTGGTTTTAATTCTTCTCTCCTTTATTTTCACTATTAGTCAAGTAGTTTCCCCCTTCCTCCCCTCCCCTTCAACTAATCCTGTTCATTAATTTTTAAAATTTCATTTGTGTGCCCCTTTCCAAAAAGGATTTTTCTCACTTTCTTCATTATCCATCTCTTCTTTCTGTCTGCTCTAGACCCTCATTTTCTGCTTCATGACTCCTACAATTATCTAGTCTCTCCCTATTTTCTGTATTTCTCATGCAATCAAAACTTCTAAGGTTTCCATTCTAGGTTGTTCCCTCTAGGCAGTTTCTGCAACAGTCTTGCAAAGTTTGCCCC
Source organism: Phascolarctos cinereus (assembly GCF_003287225.1). Classification (NCBI taxonomy): domain Eukaryota; kingdom Metazoa; phylum Chordata; class Mammalia; order Diprotodontia; family Phascolarctidae; genus Phascolarctos; species Phascolarctos cinereus. The sequence goes on along the minus strand of NW_027555736.1, from coordinate 113,161,102 downwards.
ACAGATTCCCCTTTTCCACTGTGCTTCACTCTCAGAACAATGCCAGTTCCTTCAGGTATCAGAAAGGACAATGTGCCATGGTTGGACCCCTACCTCACGACTTCCTTGATTATGCAGCCACCTTTGATCTATACTCTTGCCTGGTTATCATTTTTTTCTCCATTTGCCTCAAAATCTCCTCCCTGGGTCCATGCCCTCCCATCCACCCCAAGTGCCATGTGCCAGTTGCCCTCAGGAATTCCAATTCTTGCCCTGCCAAGGTAGAATGCTTGGACTTTTCAAGAACCAAGTCCCTCAGACTACATCTAATGCAAAGTCCCCATCTTCCATCACAGACCAATTCTCTTTACCCATAGCAGCATTCATCAGTAGAACCCCTTCCACCACCAAAGCAAGCTCTGCTACCCTTTCCCCCTACTTTTCAATACTTATCCTCTCCTCCTCACCCACCCTCTGGTAGGCTCTTCTCTTACTGAGACCACAGCCATCATCATCCCCTCCTCATTGCTAGCCTTTGATTTGACCCAGGAACACCACACATTGCTCTCTATCCTCTTGCTTCCCTTACCCCACCTTCACATACCCTTTCATATTGTAATATAGTTGAAAACAAAACAACCCCCCCCAAAAAAAAAACCAAAATTGATTCACTTGTAGCCACGTGTTGCCAGGTTCTATCCAGAACATTCCAGGTCAACTTCTTCACTGTTACATCCACCAGATTCCCACCTTTACCCCCATCTCCTTGCATACATTTAGAAAGAAGTCTCTTACAGATCTCTCTGCTATTGCTGTCTTTGGCATTTATTCAATCCTCCTGCATTTCTGTTGTTTGGTGTGTTCAAGAAGCAAGTAATCTCTTCAGTTCTGGTTGCCTTTGTGAAAATGTTTCAAATGCCTCTTTATTATTGAATGACTATTTTTTTTCACTTATGTTTAAGTTCACATTTACAGCGTAAGTCAACCTGAGCTGCATCCTGAGCTCTATTGCTCTTTGGAACACATTATTCCATTTACTTCTACTTTTGCTGGTGGGTGAAGAATAGTCTTGTACTGAATTTCCTTTCTCTGAAGTTGGCTTACAGAATTTCTTTCTGAATTGAATTGTTCAATTTAACCACTATTTGTCTTGGAGTTTGCAGCCTTGGGTCTTTTTCTGTCGGCAGTCTTTCAATGGGTTATTTAATTTTCTATGTTCAAAAGTTATGGGCAATTCTCTCCTATTATTTCCTGCACTATAGTGTTAAGGTTTTGTGTCTTGTCATGCTCTTCCAGGAGACCTATAATTGTATCTATGCAGTCTATCCTGAAAAATCAGTATGTTTTGCTTTCTTGGTGAGCATGTTTTCTTTTCATTGTAACCAGAGTCCCAAAGCCCATTGGCATGGGATCCTTCTCTCCTTGGGGAAGATCAATGTCTTGCACCTGCATGAAAGGCAGGGCAAATTTGGCAAGAATAGGAGAATGGGGAGTGCCAGGTTCTTCACATCTCTTTAAGTCTCTTAGGGCTTTGCAGTCACTTTGGGCACTTCTGGCTTTTAGCTTCAACAGAGAAAATGAAAGATACCAACCTCCCCTCTGGTTGCTGGGGAAAAAAAAAGTCTCTGGGAAGATGCCAACATGAGAGGAGCCGACAGTCTCTATCACGTCCCTGTCCCCAGATTGCTACACTAGAGATTTGGGGGTACTTCCCCTTGGCAGAGATCTGGGACTCTCTTGATTGACCTTAGTTTTCTTGCTCCCAATGGGAGTACTCCTTCACTCTCTAGTATATGGTATATATTCTCCTTTTTATACTTTCTCCGATTCTACTTTTTCTATTCTGCTCATTATGTTTACTCTGCAAGCTATATTCTATTCTATTCTTGTATTTCTCATTTCTCTTTCGAACAACTCAGGACCTGTGTGCTGTGGTTCCGTGTCCTCCTCACATTCCACAGGGTCCTCTTTTTCATCAAGTGTTGGATTATTTACTTTTGTTTTGCAATATTTATTCCTAGATTCCTGAACTCATTTACTAGATCTGGAGTCCATATTTCCTTCTGTCGTTAATGTTTTTCCTGTTGATTTATCTGCTTATGTTCAAAGTCTTTGAGTTTTCTTCTTCCTGAAATGTTTGGTAATTTCAGTCTTCCCCCTTCCCCGTCCAGATTGTCCCTTATAGCTCTTGCTTTTTGAGTCTGTCCCCTCTGATAGTAATTTTCTCAAGGGCTGGATCTCAAAGAATCTCAGCTTTCTCCCACAGTGAGCAGTTTATGGTTCACCAGTCTAGGTTTCTGCCCCAAGTGACTTTTGAGTGGACGGAATTGTCCCTAGCCAGATGCTGAGCTCTCTCAGCTTTAGTGGGGTGCTGCATATCCCCACTTCTCTCCCAACATACACACACACATACTCATACACACACACACACACACACATACACACACACACACACACTCACACAATATACTTTCCAGGTGTACCTCTGTTCCTCAGTTCTCTGGACTATCACCTAGAGAGAGCTTCAGTGCTGGTACTTTGGGGTTGTCCACTTTAGTACCAGAACGTCAGAGGTTTGGCATGCTGGTGCTACAAGGTTGTCTGATGCTGTGCTGGCTAGCTGTCGATGCTGGAACAAACTTCCACAGCCTGGAGCCAGAATCTGCATGGCACTGGAAAAAAGTAGAGGAAACTGGGGTATAGGGTTGGGTTTTGTTGTGGCTGTGGGTCAGCTTTCAAAGCCTCATTTTTTTTTTAGGCAATTGGGGTTAAGTGACTTGCCCAGGGTCACACAGCTAGTAAGTGTCAAGTGTTTGGTCTGAGGCCACATTTGAACTCAGATCCTCCTGATTTCAGGGCCAGTGCTCTATCCACTGCATCACCTAGCTGCCCCACGAAGCCTCATTGTCAGTAGTATGGGGTGTGGAGGAGGGGTGCAGAGTGAGTGCAGTGCAAACATCATTTTGTGGGGTTTTATTTTTAACCTCTTGGGTTCCAGCTGACCTAAATCACGCCTTTATCTTTGGTGCATAATTATTGTTTTGGAGAGGTTGAGAAATCATAGAAAATATCTAGTGCTCCATCTTATTTATCACATGACCCAGAAGTCCATATCCAAAAACTATATGTATATTTACATATACAAGTTATAGTTATATGAACTTGTCTCCCTGTTTGAATGTAAGCTCATTACAAGAAGGGATTTTTCACTCTTTGTGCTCCTATCTCCAGTACCTAGAACAGCTGCTTAATAAATACTTTTTGGTTGGTTGCTTAAGAGAATCAATTAAGCTTCAAATTCTGAACAAGTCAAGCTCAGCATCCATAGTCAGGGATGATGACAGCAGCAGGCTGGAGGTACTGAAGTACTCTCTACCTCAGAGCAGAAGCTCCTTTCTGTTTGTCTTCCTTTGTACTCTCTCCTGCATGTTGATAGGACTGGGTTCGTCAAGGTGTGCTTGTAGTGACCAACATCCCTGCACAGCTTTCTCCCGACTAAGGCAGAGGTGGCATGTTAAGCCCCCTTGGGAGGCTCTTACAAGCTTACACAGCAGATTTAGCGTCTAAGGGAAAGGAGAGGTGAAGAGGGAAGCAAATCAGAGGTTAAAGAAGCCTGTTCATCCACCACTCTATCACCTTTCAGAGGTAAAAGGGGCATGTGGGTCATCTCTTTCCATCTGATTAGCTGAGAATCAACAAAAGCCATAGCTGGTCCTCACAGCTGACAATAAGCAGAATGGGATGGGCATAACTGGGGAGAGGAGTGTGGGACAGATGATGCTTCTTCCCTTCTGTTACAAAGTGACGCTTGGACCTTGATTACAGAAAGTAGCATGGGGATGTAGACTCGAACTGCAAAGGAAGAGAAAAGGGAAGAAGGTTCTTTTAAATATTTCTGATCAGTTCCAGCCCCATATGATGAACCATTTTAGAACAAGAATGTTAGAGCCAGAACAGAGCTCTGAGACTATCTAACACAACTCCCTTTTTTTTTTTACAGATGAGAAAACTGAGGCCAGAAGTTGTAAATTATCAAACTTCATACAATAAATGATAGACAAGAGGGATTAGGATTCCTTACCTTCATCTCAGTGTTCTTTCCATTGCATCAATCTGCCTCTCCTGGCTTTAATGACCAAAATCAATGTCTGGGAAAGTCACCTCCTCCTTTTCTGAACATGGAAATTGATGAGTTTATGTGTTCAAAGTCTTGCCAACTGGGGACTATTCTGAATGTTTTCAGTTTGAAGTCTGTCCACAAGCAGAAAACTCAACTGAATCTGCTTTTCAGCTTTGGAAAATAATAAAAAACTGAAGCATCCCAAAACTAGGAATCATCACCTCCCCTGAATTTGACTTGTGGACCGGTTCTCACTGGCCCACAGAGTACTTGAATCAGAATTTCAAAATTAGAAGGGTGAAGAAACTGAGGCCCATGAAGGTTAAATGACTTGTCCAACATTATGTAAGGAATTACTCAAAAAGCCAGGACTAGAACCCAGATCTCCTGACTTCTAGCTTAATGTTCTTCCTTCTACCCCACCCCAAACTAAAAATGTTAACAGCCTTCTTTATCTGAAAGTATTCCTTATTCTTACTGCCAGTTCCAAATCTCTGATAATTATATGCCTTTCACATTCATGTGTAGTATTTTAATGTTTGTAAAACATCCCTTCCATCAACCCTGTGAATTATTTGTATAAATATTTTATTGATGAGGAAATTTAGACTCAAAAGGTTACTTGTTCAAGGACATAGATAATGTGGTAGTAGCAGTAGCAGTAGTAGTGGTGGTAGTGGCACTGGTGATGGTAGTAGTAGTAGTAGTAGTAGTAGTAGAAGTGGTTCTGGCAGTAGTAGTAAGAGTAGTAGTAGGTGGTGGTGGTGGTAGTGGTGGTGGTGATGGTACTGATAGTAGTAGCATAGTTGCAGTGGTGGTGGTAGTAGTGGTTGTGGTGGTAGTGGCAATGGTAGTAGTAGTAGTTAGTAGGTGGTGGTGGTGGTAGTGATGATAGTCATAGCAGTAGTAGTAATAGTAATAGTAGTGATAGTGGTAATGGTTATAGTCACAGTGATAGTAGCATTAACAGTCATAATAGCTAGATTTATATAGCTCTTTAAGGTTTGCATAGCAATTTACATATACTAACTTATTTGATCCTCACAAAACTGTGTGATATAAGCACTATGATTATTATACCCATTTTTTAGATAAGGAAACTGAGGTACAGAGAGGTTAAGTGACTTATCCAGGATCATTAAGCTAATAAGTGTTTCAGGATTTGGTAGAATTGAACTCAGACCTTCATAACTCCAAGTCTTATGTTCTGAACATTATAACATGAAAATTTGAACTCAGGTCACTGGACTCCAGGTCCCCAGCTCTTTCTGCCATACCACACTGACTTCTAGATATCAGGCCTAAGCTATTAGGAACCTGAGATTTAGCTTTCATTAATTCTACAAATACAGCATCACCTCATCTATCTGTAACTAAGCTATCTAGTAACCTCATCTATCTGGAATGCTTCTGAGAATCAGGAAATAAGCTCCCCAAAACCCTCTGAGCAGCCACAATGAATGTATATCAAAGAGCATGCATTAAAGTTTGTGTGCTTCACCCCAGGGAGAGGTCCTAAGGCTTCAAAGTTTATTGATTAATTTTACACACAATCTGAAAGCTTGGTTACCTATAGTCCCTTCTCACCCCACAGCAGGTTAGAAGAAACAAACCAGAGGAGGACCAGAGGCTGCCACAATAGGCCTTTCTGAACAGCATGAGAAGTGAAAGAGGAAAGCAAAGGAAGATGAAAAAAACTATCAAAAAAAGGCCCAAGAACTTCAAAAAGCTTAGAAGTCTGAGGTCATTTTGTGGAGAGGCAAAAAGCCCTATTTACCTCTGGGGGAACCCAGCACAATAATTATCATTCAGAGTTAAGATATTAAGTCATCAAGAAAAGGTCCCAGAGATTCTGCTTAAGGGAAGTAGGGGTACACTACATTTTAGAAAGCTTGTCATCTAAAACGACTAATAAAGTTTTCATGTTCATGTACTGGGGGTCTTAAAGGGAAGCCTCTGTTTCCCAGTGGGCCCTATGACAGGCACATTCCCCACTATAGGTTCCATGGGCAATAAGGCCTCAAGACTCAGACCTGAAGGTTGAGGGTTGAGACTTCAAATTCCCATGGGAAACTGGGCTAGCAGCAAGAAAAAGTCATCATAGCAAAGAAATGGCTAGAAGGAGGAGTCACACAAACTTCCTGCAAGAGGTCCCAAGTCATAGAGCCAAACAGGAATGTGAGCTATGAATGGGCTGGAGGATCAGGCTGCTGGCCAAGCTACGAGAGGTGAGCCAGCTCTGCCAGCCAAGGTCTGTCAGTGCCGTGAGGAGGCCTTGAAGAGCTGCATCCAGGAGAGGGAGCAAAGTCGGACAGATGTGAACCATGAGTACTCCAGGCTACCGATAAGTTGTCCAGTTTACCCAATTTGTGGCTGGAGGATCTTGGGGAGATGGGGGTCGGGCGGGAAAGGAAAATGAAAATGTATTTGTTTGAAGAATGGTTATTGAGACCATTTCTAATGTTTTGTCTAATTTTTTTCATTTTATTTTCTGTTCCAATTAAATGCTTTTGCTAATTCTACACTATTGATAGCATAGAATTAGCAAAAGCATTTGCTATTGATAGCATAGAATTAGCAAAAACATTTTAATTGGAATAGAAAATATAATAAAAAATAAAATTAGACAAACTATTAGAAACAGTCTCAATAATCATTCCTCAAACAAACGCATTTTCCTTTTCCTTTCCTGTCCCCTCAAACCCCCACTATCCCCCTCCTACAAATTGGGAATTACAGGACATTTAATTCAACAACATGCTAATTCTATACTATTGATATCAGGGTATATGGGATGTTCAAGGAGGACTAGTACCTCTGGTGTGAGGGCTTTCCAAACCCTTTTCAGTCCTGTTCATCCACCTTGGGTGTCTCCTTGGCACTCAACTCTCACCTGTGGCCCCAAGAAGCTGTAGTGTAAGCAGCAGCCACACCCTAGTAAACCATCTTGGAAAACCGGCTAAACCAAATTTAGGGTAATCAACGGGCGTTAAAACCCATTGGTGAGTTATGGGGTGTCTACTCCAAGCATGTGAAGACTTCCTAAGCAGAAAGGACAGATGAGAACAATTTGTTCCAACAGCCATGAAGGTGGCTGAAGCAGGTGCTGTGGAGTGCTTACAGCTTGGTCAGACATCCCAGATGTCAGAATTATCCACTGCATTCCAGGCCATCACTTTTGTCCTGCCATTGGACTTCAATGACTATGGAAGACAGAGTGAGGCTGACAACTTAGTGCAACTCTGCCTCACTTAAATCCAATTCACACAAGTCAAGACATCACCTCATGATGTCCTTGGTCCTCTTCAAAAATTGAAGGACAAACAGCAACTATTGATAGCCCAGGTTTCTATTAGCCTGGTAACAACTTTGTATCCAGACCCAAACTGACTGTAGAAGTCCCTGGATTCACACTGGAGTGAAAGGTTCAAGTCAGATAAGGTACACTTACCGAAAATTACCCTCCACAAAGATGAACTGGAGTCAGTGAGGAGTTAGGACTGGATTATCGACATGGAAAACTCAGCTTTGCAAAATGATTCCTATTCCAGAATTCCAGGTAGTTGAAATGTCACCATAATTTTATTTTTCAAGTTATTTGCCACAACTTCTATTCTGTCTCCATAATCTGTATGGACCCTGCCCACAAGTCAGTATTATCCCTGCTACCACCCCTATCACCACCAATATCTGTCGGTTAAAAGAACAGAAGCATCAGCTTGGAGCAAATATCCTGAGGCTTCCTCTTGCATCAGTACCCATAAAAGACAAATGAAAAGGTAGCAGAAAGCAAGGCAAAGAATATTAAATTTCTGACTCATTTTCATTAGGTTGGCCTTGAGTTCATTTAAGCCATGGGCACATAGGCTAAAGTTTCTTTGTAACCACTTTCTTATTAAGAAATAAATCCTCCATGACATTGGCATGAAACCCTTTTAGAGGGCCTTATTTCCCATGCCCCAAGCTAAAGGGAAGAACACTAGTGATTTGTAATTCCAAAGACACAAGAGAAACACTTACTTGTCTGTTTTATTTTAGATGAAGCTGATACTTCCTGGGTAAAGGGAATGTCAGATCTGAAGCGTAAGGACTGTTTCTAGTTTCAGAGAACATCTAATAGCATTTCAATCCCAATGGCACAAGGGTGCACTTAAGATATTAATGTAATTGCCCCACAGACAGGAAGAAGAAAAGGAAGGGAGAAAACTAGGCAACATCCCCACTTTACCTTCCCAGTTGTCAGACTTCTCTCTCCTGTCTCCTGTTCTTACAGGAAACTTCTATTTCATTGTTCTTCAGTCATTTTTCAGTTGTATCCAACTCTTCATGACCTCATTTTGAGGTTTCCTTGGCAAAGATACTGGAGTGGTTTGCCATTTCCTTCTCCAGCTCATTTTATAGATGAGGAAACTGAGGCAAACAGGGTTTGCCCAGGGTCACACAGCTAGTAAATGTCTGAGGCTGGATTTGAACTCAGAAAGATGAGTCTTCTTGGCTCCAGGCCCAGTACTCTATCCACTTCATCACCTAGCTGCCCCTTCTAGCACAATTTAATTCAATTCAATTCAACAAGTGTGTGTATTTTTAAACTTACTAAGTGCAAAGTACTAAGCTGGGGGGAGGGTGGGTACAAAGATGAATAAAAGCCAGTCTCAGTGTTCAAGATGCTAGTCAAGGTGGCAATGGTGATGATGATGATGATAATGATGATGATGGTAATGATAGCAATAGCTAGCATTTATATAGCACTTTAAGGTTTGAAAAGTGCTTTAAACATATTAGCTCATTTTATTCTCACAACAGCTTTGGGAGGTATGTGTTATTATCAGCCCTATTTTACAGATGAGGGAACTGAGACTAATTCTAACCTTCATAATTGAGGGAATAATTTGCTCTTACAAATGAACAAAAAAATCCTTCTTAATCTGAACACAGAAATTCAGGAAGCAGTAACAGGTAAAGAGATGGATGGGTCTTACTTAGAATTGCTGTGTTAAGTGGTTTAACTGTATTCAACCCAAGTTGGGTGTAGTTCAAATTAAGATTACCCCTTTAAAAAGCCAAGTTGCTGAGTCATTCCTTCAGAATGACTTCAGACAGTTGGGGGTGGGGAAGGGGAGACCTGGTGAAAGTATAGGGCTGGGGAGAAATGTTGTAAAGACTACAAATGGAATATTCAGAAATAACTAAGACAGGGTGGTGTCACATTCCCCTGCTATAAAAAGCTGAGAGGAATGTGACGGAAAGGATGGTTTCTTTACCCTGCTGTCCTGGCTATTCATAGGGAAAGTCAGTCTAGGAAGACCTGCATGGAGTGAAGGAGAAAAGAAGAGAAAGGGAAAAAGGCTTGTTGGCTACCATGAGAATCAAAAAAGAATCAGACCTAGGGAATCCAAGACAATGGAACTCTCCATTATCGTATTGAATAGCAAAGTGTTAATATTATATTTAAACAAGGGGAATGCCTTCTCTCTCATGATCACTCTCCCCCCAACCCAGCCACCAAACTCTATCCTTACCTCTCAAAATTCTACCTAACCTATAGGACAAAAGTCAAATGTTAGCCTTTCCATAGCCTTCCCAGCCTGGAATTCTCTTCCCTTCCTTGGAATTCTCATAGCACACTGAACCTCGATTCTGAATAATTGCTTTTTGAATACATAGCAGCTCCGCTACTAGAGAGTAAACTCATTGAGGGTAGGTAAGGCTGTGCTCTTATTTGTCTTTGTGCCTAATAACAATAATAATATTTAAATAGGGCCTACTCCGTGCCAGGCACCATGCTAAACACTTTACAAATATCTCAACTGATCCTCATACAATCCTGGGATGTATGTGCTATTATTAGCCCCATTTTATGGTTCAGGAAACTGAGGCAAACAGAGATTAAGTGATTTGCTCAAGAATATTGCTGAAAGACCACTGAATCTCATGTCAGAAGATGTGGATTTGAGGTAGCTCGGTGGTACAGTGGAATCAGGAAGACTCATCTTCATGAGTTCAAATCTGGCCTTAGATACTTTCTAGCTATGTGACAAGTCAATTAACCCTGTTTGCCTTAGTTCTTCATCTATAAAATGGGCTGGGGAAGGAAATGGCAAACTCCACTCCTGTATCTTTGCCAAAAGAACCCCAAATAGGGTCACAACTGAAATGATTCAACAACTAGGTCTGTCAATTCCTTTCTTCTTTCCTCCCATTCATGCTTCTTTTTTCCTTCCTTCCTTCCTTCCTTCCTTCCTTCCTTCCTTCCTTCCTTCCTTCCTTCCTTCCTTCCTTCCTTCCTTCCTTCCTTCCTTCCTTCCTTCCTTCTCTCCTTCCTTCCCCTGGGGGAATGAGCATAGCAATCCAGGCTAGCTTCTTAAGCCAAGGTGAGAGCTGTAGGATTTATGAACAGACAAAGTGGAAGGTACAGGATCCCAGACTTTAGAACTGGAAGGAGCGCAGAGACCATCTAACCAGCCCCCTCCCCCTTTGTTTTATAGAAGAAGGAAACTGAGATCCAGTCAGCTGAGGTGACTTACCAAAGATTGCATAGGTAGCAAGTAGCAGGACTGAGATTTCAATCCATGTTCCCTGACTACACACCAAGGTCTCTTGCATCATAGCTGCCTAAAAGTAGGGCAGAGGAGAAAGATTATACTCAGCACACGAACCCAGACTTAAAACCATGGAATTTTAGAGCTGGAACATGTCTTAGAGATCTTTTAGTGCCATTGAGCCAACATGGGCCTTAATAAGGAAAGACTATCTAGAGAGGGTGAATTCAATTCTATTCAATACAGTTCTAGTCATATAAGGAAGACATTGGATTGAGTGCTAAGAATAAAAGAGACAAGACAAAATAGTCCCTGCCTTCAAGGAGCTTATGTTCTCCTGAAGGTATGCAGCATGAACACAGTTAAGTGTAGACAAAGTTATGAAAGTAATTTTATGAGTAAAAGCAAATCAGTTAACAACTGAGAGGATTGGGAATGACCCTGTATGAGGCAGGAGGACCACAGGGGAGCCACCTGAACAGATTTTCAATGGAATTTGAAGAGGCAGAGGTGAGGAAGGAATGCATTTCAGACTTGGAGAAAACTATCTGTACAAAGGCAAAGAAGTAGGAAATGAAACATAATTCTGGGGAACAGCTAACAGGCTAAATTGCTAGAAGAAAACATTCATGAAGGGGAGTGATTTTACATAACACAAGTAATAGATTGTGGATGGCTTTAAATGCCAGGCTGAGGATTCTGTATTTTATCCTAAAACCAATAGGGAGCCACTAAAGATTTCTGAGTGAGGGAGCAGCAGGGTCCTATCTATTTTTTCTAGGGAATATCCATTTAGCTGCCACATGAAAAATGAATTGGAAAGAGGAGATACTGAAAGGAGTAATAGTCTATGTGATGATCAGGTAAGAATGTTAGAATTAAGGTGAAGGTTACGTAAATATAGAGAAGATGAGAAATGTAGACATATGGATTTGGAATCAGAGGGTGAGGGTTCAAATCCCAGCTCTTGTGGTTTGTCCTCAATGTCTGACCAAGCTCTAAGTGCCCCACAGCAGCTACTTCAGCCACCTTCAAGGCCATTGGAACAAACTGTTTTCATTGCCCATTCTACTGGGGGAAGTCTTCACATGCTTGGGGTAGACACCCCCTGTAACTCACCAATGGGTTTGAATCCTATCAGTTACCCTCAACCTGGTTTAGCCCATCTGCCAAGATGATTTTACCAAGGTGTGGCTGCTGTGCATGCTACAGATTCTTGGAGACGCAGGTGAGAGCTGAGCTTTGGTAGACACCAAAAGTGGATGAACAGGCCTGAAAAATGTTTGGCAAGCCCTTACACCAGAGATGATAGTCCTCCTTGAACATCCCATACATCCCAGCTCTACTTGCTATCTGTGTGACCTTGGGCAAGTCATTTCATTTCTCTGGGCCTCAGTTCCTCATTTATGAAATTAGCTCTAAGGTCCTCTCTAGCTCTAAATATATAAGCCTGTGATTATAATTTACAAGACTTGGGAAATGATAAGATATGAGGATGAGAAGGGACAAGACAACGATCACAAAAATAAAGGTGGTGGTGCCTCAACAGAAATAGGAATATTGGGGAGAAACAAGTCAACATTTTGGACATGTTGATTTTGAGATGCCAACAGCCTACCTATTGGTGATGGACCACTGAAGCTCAGGGCAAAGATGATGGCTGGATTGATAGCTGTCAATGTGAGATTTGACAATTGTTTTCCTGGACATTATCAATGAATCCTTGGGACTGGAGGAGACCATCCAAAGTAGGAAGTATACAGAAAGAAGATGACTTGGAACATTGAGGGGCCGGTCATGTGTAATGGACAGGGCAACAATGATGGTCCAGAAAAGGAGACTGAGAAGGAGTAGCAAAGTAACCCAAGAAACAACAATGATGGTCCAGAAAAGGAGACTGAGAAGGAGTAGCAAAGTAACCCAAGAAACAACAAAATCACAAAAGTCGTTAAAGAAGGGATTATTTGGGAGGAAAGGTGTGGTTTATGGAAACAAAAAATAGAGAAGTCAAGAAGGCTAAGAGCCAAGGAAAAGGACGCTGGAGAAAAGAGAAATGCCTTTAGATTTGTCAGTCAAGATATCTTTGATAACCTTGCAGAGAAAGGTTGCAGCAGATTGGTGGTATCAGAAGCCAGACTGCAGGGGATTGAGAAGAAAGGAATGAGAGGAAATGAAGGTAATGAGTAAAGACCAGAAGTTTCAAATTCGTTACTGCATGCAGTGAGACTCCTGAGTGCAGCTTGAACTAGATTAAAATGTAACTGGGAAATGTTTAGCAAAATAAACAAAAATGCAATACACCATAGGTACTTTGTGGCTTTCTAAGTCAATATACTGGCCCCAAGGGATCTCTTTCCATTTCAGTTTGACACCACGGGTGTAGATAACCCTTTCTAAGTAAGTTCTCATCAAAATCACCAGGAGAGTCAATAATAGATATACTGCTAAAGCCCAGGATTCCCAATCCAAGGTCCTTTCTACTACTTTATACTGTTGTGAGATAATGAGATCGCTAATCAACTATCAGAATGGAATTAGTCTTGCCCAGGCATACAAATGATACCCCTCCCTCATCTTCCATTACTTCCTTTATCACTAAGAAAACAGCCATTTCTTTCTGCCTGCATCAGCAGCTACCTACCTATCCTGACAGAGGTTTACTTTTTTTAAAAAAAAAGGTAAATTGCAGAAAGTTAAGGTAGATAACATTATCACTACATGTTATGTATACTACACCTCCACGTAGTGAACATACTAGTTCCAGTTTCCTCTTCTGTAAAAGGAGGGAATAGCACTAAGTAATCTCTATGGGACCTCCAAGGTCTGAGTGCACATTTATATGAATCTCTGAGGCAAGAAAAATAATCACAAGAGACCTGAGTGGAAAAACCAAGTATTATAGTATAACTGTTTTTATTAGTTTTCCACACCAAATATTAAAAATTAATCAGATTTAAAGCTAACCTCACCCCTCTGCCAAAACTTTTGAAACTGAGCTCAAAACTGCCCCCAATTGAGATAGTGAAGCTTCCCCAAAGGGACTGGTTTCCCTAGGGGAGTGTGGAAGACACCTATTGTTCTGCTTTCCTTTTTAATATTTTGATCTCAGCTACTCAGCAGAGGCCTCCTAGAGAGCCAGATTTTTTCTCCCTCCTCCCCTTCTGAGTAATCAGCCTTCTCTGGTATCCAAACTGCACCGAGGAGGGATTGAAGAGCAGAAATAGGCCCCTGGCCAAAGATGAGAGGCTCTGATGACGAATGGGGAGCAGAGGGCCTAGGGAAAGTAGTAGGCAGAGAGGCTTGGGTCTTCTTATTTTCCTGTGGGGGGCACAGTGTACCTTTAATTTCCTCACTTTTCAGGGTAAAGGATGAGGGGGAGGGGCTGTGAGGGAGAAGAAGAGAAGACAATTTACCAGATTCTGTTTTCAGCAGATTCAGTGCCAAGGAAAATCAGAAGGTCTGACTCACAGCTAGGTTCTCCATCTAGGTCCTTAATCACATGCTTTGTGGCCTGCGACCACAGAGCCCAGAGATGAGAGCTTAACCATAAACTGCACATAACACAACCTATTTTTTTGTTTGTTTGTTTGTTTCTGTTTCAAGTTACCTATCATCCCAGAAAATTTCTTTAAAACTTTACCCACATAGTTGCAGAGTGCTGGTATTTCTGTAGCTTTAAAATTGAGACATCCATAGCTTTTTTTTTTTTAAGCTATGTGCTACCCCTCAAAGTTACCTTTTAACCTTCCTGGTTTCTGTAAAAAGAGGTGGGGATTGAGGGGAAGGCGGAGAGGAATGGTTTTTACCCAAATCCCAAACTGGAACATTTCATCTAATGCATAAATATGAGACTTATGCATAAATATTGCTGCCTTCTCATAAAACGATTTTTAATCTCCTATAGCTTGACTGGCTACTGAAAAGTTAATCAGAAAAAGCTATTAAGCCCTAGCAACAACTTGAAAAGATCAGTGTTAAGACATACAAAATAGATCTAGTCACTCATCTGACAAATATTTAAACACCTACTGTATGCAAGACACTCTGAAAGGGATACACAGATGCATAAGCCATGATACTTACCCTAACTGGCCTTCCCTCTGCGCCCCACACATGACCTCTGTTTCTATGCCTTTTCACTGGCTTTCCCCCATATCTAGAATGTAGTCTCTCCTTACTTCTGCTTTACAAATTCCCCTTCCTTTCATATGGAAGATACCCCCTAAATAAAATGCCCTCCCTCAAAAACTAATCTGTATGTCTTTGTATACATTTATATGTATTCACTTTATATTTACTCTGTACATATTTATATACATACTAATCTCCCCCATTAGAATGTGAGCTCCTTGGGAGTAGGAAATGTTTCATTCTTTGTACTTGTATCTAAAATGCAATGCCTAACATAATACCTGGCACATAGTAGGAAGTTAATATGAGAGAGTGATTGATGAGAGAGATTAATCACAAAGAACAAAGGCTTTTGTTTGAAATTAATGTCACAGAAGTGCGAGAAAAAGTATGCAGGGGAATGTTGGGGAATCAGGGAAGGTTTCCTGAAGAAGGTGGCATTTGAGTTAGATCTCAAAAGATGGATAGTATCTGAATAGATGATACTCTCTACAATTGGTGGAAAAAGCATAGACAGAAGCACTATACCAAGACATATTTTCAAAAATAGTAATTGATTCAAGTAGGGTGGGATATAGGAGAGTAGCCCCATAAAAGACTAGCCTTGTTTCCAGTCTGATCTCATACAGTTATCAACAAAGGGAGCAATCCTTTTGCAGAAGGGAGGCCCATACCAGCCATTAGTGGTCCCAACCGTAGATCATGGCCACCAGAAGGCAGTTAAACTAAAGAACTCCAGGAAGAGCAGTGCCCCATCCCCACGCCACTGTTCCTGCTTCCAGCCCAGTGGCCAATGCCATCATTCAGGCGACCAGCCTTTGTGGAAATGCAACCTGGCAACTATCTCTGCAGGTGCTGCAGCCCCCTCCTCAGCAGCCACAGCTATTGAAGACCAAGGAAAGGAAGATCTCACCCCAAAATTCTTGACTGTCAGATGGTTCAACATCAGAAATAGGTATGGTTTTATTAATGGAAATGACACAAAAGAAGGGTCATTAGCTTTTGTTTTCATACTGAGCACGAAATACTGACTTACAGCTGAAGTCTCCTGTGTTTGTCGACAACCTCATAAGGATGTGAATTCCTTGAGAGTTGGGATTGTTGCTTTTTTATCCATAAATTCAGCACTTAGCACAGTGGTTAACATGGTAAGCGTTTGCCATATATTTCATTCATTCATTCATTTATTCTTTCAGTAAGAGACATTGGGAATGTTGGTTGGGGCTAGATCGTGGAGGGCCTGGAATACTAAGCCAAGGATTTTTCCTCTCTCTGGGAAAAAAAAGTAGGATTGATCTACTTCCCGTTCCCTTCATGTATCTTACAGATACATGCAAAGGGAAATACACTGGGGTTCTCTTTATCTTGATCCAGATCTTTGAGTCACTTCAATATTTCAACAATCCATTATTTCAAAAGTGTGCGTACTCTAGCTGTTTATTCATATCATTGTCTATCCACACCGTATTGGACAATCCTAGGTTTCAAAGACTTTAAAAATAGAAGAAGAAAATCCCCAAACATCGCTTGGTGACTCACCCTCTGGTGATGAGCCTCTACAAACATGGCTTAACCAGTACTCAGGCGACAGACTTTCAGGGCCTGTACTCAAAGTTTCTCACTTGCTAACGACCTGCCAGCACTTGCAATCTGAGGGCATGGCCTTCCAAAGCTGAAGGTCACTTGCTACTTTGATGACATATTAGAGAAGAATTATAATGGAGAGAGGTCTTTGATAGGCCACCAAAATGTAGCTGTGAAAGTATCAGATCCATGGGCATTTGGAGAACCCAGATATACTTTAAATATGCTAAGTCATTTGATTCTTACAATAACTCTGTGAGGCAAGTATTGTTATCCCCATTTTACATTTGGGGAAACTGAGATTCTGAAAGTTCAGTAACTTGAACCTGACCACAGCCAATAATTGTTGGAAGCAAGGATTCAAATCTACTTTGTGAGGCAGCTAGTGGCACAGTGGATAGTGCTGGACCTAGAGTCGGAAAAACCTGAGTTCAAATCTGGCCTCAGACATGTAACACTTATTAGCTGTGTGACTCTGGGCAAGTCACTTAACCCCAACTGCCTCACCAAAAAAAAAAAATTATTAGCTGTGTAATCTTAGGCAAGTCATTTAATCTCTTTTTGCCTCAGTTTCCTTAACTGTAAAATGAGTA
This sequence comes from Phascolarctos cinereus, assembly GCF_003287225.1. Classification (NCBI taxonomy): domain Eukaryota; kingdom Metazoa; phylum Chordata; class Mammalia; order Diprotodontia; family Phascolarctidae; genus Phascolarctos; species Phascolarctos cinereus. Next base: position 113,144,156 of record NW_027555736.1, on the reverse strand, counting down.
TAATATTAGCACTTACCTTACAGGGTTGTTGTAAGGATCAATTGAGCTAATATTAGCAAAGTGCTTAGCACAGTACTTTGTACATAGTAAGTACTTAATACAAGTGTGTTTCCTTTCTTGTGTACAGCATTTTATCCATCATGCCATGGTCTATCTTAAAAGATTTTCCTTATACTAAGCCAAGATCTGCCTCTGTACTATCCACCCATTTGTCTTCTGGACCCATGGATAACAGGTTTATTTCCTTTTTCACATGGCAGTATTTCAGATATTGAAGACAGTTATCATGGTCACCTAAATCTCCTCTTCCCCAGACTAAACATTTCTACTTCCTTCAACCCAATATTATTTTTCAGCTAAATATTTATAGTAAACTCCAGTGACTGTCAATCCAACCTAAGCTTCCTTAGTAACTCTTTACCTTTAAATTTATGAACAGCAATGTCTACAATTTCCTACCAATTTTTCAGTTGCTTCCTCAAAGCCCTCATCAGAATTCTTAGCATGTTCTTTCATTTTCATTCATTTTTCTTATGTGGTTGTAGTTAATTACACGTTCATTATATTGATTTTTCTTTTTGCTCTTAGCATCATTTCATGAACTTTTCAATATTTCTTGGTATTCCTTTTACTAGTCTGTCTTAATTGAATTATAGCATTCTATTGTATTAATGGACCACCATTTATTTAACAATTCCCTTATTGTTGGATATTTACGTTGTTTCCAGTTTGTGTATGTGTGTATACATACATATATATAACATATACACAAATGTAATATATATACAAATAACATGTGCACATATAATATATACATACATAACACATATGTATGTGTAATACATACATAAGTATACACACATATATGACGCACATATAATACATACATGTATGTACATATAAGTACATGTACACATACACATATCACATATATACACATAATACATAGACATATAATACATATATACATATATAATACATACACATATGGTAAATACATATGTGTTGGCGCATATAATATATCTAGGTATATGTCATATATATGTACGTATACATATACATATATACATGCATATACATGTACATATACATATACGTATGGCTTCTATGAAAACTTTGAATATGTAACTTATTTTCTTGTTTTTGATAACATCTAAGGATATATAATCAGAAAAGCAATTATTGTATCAAAGGATATGATTTTTTTTTAATTCTTCACACATAGTGCCATGTTCCTCTCCGAAAAGATTCTTTAAGATTTACAATTCTGCCACCAATGAATGATTGTACCTCATTCTTCATTTCTCCTCCCATTCTAGTTCTGATTTTTATGTGAGGCTCATTAAGAACACAGGATTGTAGATTTAGAATTAGAAGGGATCTTAAAGATGCACATATATACATATATATTATGTATACATATATAATGTACACACACACACACACACACACACACACACACACACTTCAAACAACCCAAATATCCAACAGTAAGGGAATTGTTAACTCTCTAAGGTCCAACTCTGTAATTGTCCAACTCTAAATTTAGAGAAGAAACTGTCTCAGAAAGATTGTGACTTGCCCATGTTGTACATGTAGTTCAAAACCAGGATTAGAAGGAAAGTGCTCTGACTCCAAATCCAGCGTTCTTTTTTATTATTTTTTCTATTACTTTTAAATTATTTTTGCCAAGATGAAAAGTTTGAGGTGATACCTTGAGCTACTTAATTTGTATCTCTTTGATGGTTGACCATTTTTTCAAATGATTAATAACATCTTGTGTTTTTTTTTCTTTTGGAAATTATCTGTTCATGTCCTCTGGCCATTTAGCCATATAGACCAGGAGCTAACCAATTTGGTTTTTAAACAGCTCCTTATATATTTTAGGTGTAAAGTTTGGTCTCATTATTTGCCATAAGTATTTTCTCCTCTGTTATTTTGATTATATTGGTTTTGTTGGATATAAATTTTTAGTTTTAATCTAGTCAAGTATTTTGATCTTGTATACAATAATTCTTTAAGTTTACTGAAGTGAAATAAATTATTTTCCCTCTACAACTGAAATAAATTAACTATTCCTTCCTCCACATTCGTAGTTTTTTTTAATTTTATTTTTATTTTTAGGCAATTGGGGTTAAGTGACCTGCCCAAGGTCACACAGCTAGTAAGTGCCAAATGTTTGGTCTGAGGCCAGATTTGAACTCGGATCCTCCTGACTTCAGGGCTGGTGCTCTATCCACTGCGCCACCTAGCTGCCCCATAGTTTTATTTTTTTATATTTAAGTCTCTTATCTAGCTGAAATTCATTGGTATTTATACTGAACCATTTAAGTACAAGCTTCTTGCCCAACTTGCCAAAAAAAAATGCCAGGTATATTTTAATAGATTTTTATTAGTATCTTTTATTTAGCAACACCTAGATTTTCCCTATATCCTTTCACTCCTTCTCCCATAGAGTAGTCCCTTACAACAAAAAGCAAATTTTAAAGAAATGGAAAAAAGAGAATGAAGAGGGAAAAAATTGGTAAAAGAGAACACATTGAAAGAATACATTTTAGTCACTGTTCAAGGTCTATGAATCCCAACATCTGCAAAGGAGCAGGAAGAAGGATCTTCCCCTATCTGTTCTTTGAGGACAAGCTTCTTCCTTATAATTTCACTGCCTTCAGTTTCAATTGTTTTTTGGTTGATATCTTTTTGATTTATATCATTAGTCATTGTGTATATTGTTTCCCTGACTCTCTATACCTCACTTTTCATCAGTCCATTTTAAGTCTTTCCGTATTCCTCTGTACCCATCATTGTTTTCATTATTTTACAGCACAATAATATTATATTCACAGAGCATACAGTGCCAAGTCTGAAGCCTAGAAGACTCATCTTTGTGAGTTCAAACCAGCCTCAGATACTTACTAGCTGTATGACCCTGGGCGAGTCACTTAAACCTGTTGGCCTCAGTTCTCTCATCTACAAAAAGAGCTGGAGAAGAAAATAGCAAACCACTCCAGTATCTTTGCCAAGAAAACTCCAATGGGGTCACAAAGAGTTGGACACTACTGAAAGCACTGAACAATAACAACAACCACAATTTGTTTGTTTATTCTGAAACCAATGTGTATCTACTTTGTTTACAATTCTTTGCTTTTGAAAATTCTTATATTACTCTGATATTTCTCTATATGTAACTTCTGTTTATGCCTTCAGACTTAGAGAAATTTTTCTTTTAAATATCATAGCATTTCATGGAGATTAGTGAATCAAAGTTTGGATTTCTCCCCACCTGAATCCTGTGTATTTTCTCTATAACATGTTGCCTGATCTGGTCAATTAGGGAAATTCTTTACTAATTACTGTCAACGCTAAGTATTGACCAGAGTATCTAGGTTTTGTTTTCTTTTTTAGAGTCTTCTGGTACTCTCATTAGTCTAATGTAGTACTTCTTACTTTGCCTTCCAAACATGTTATTTTGTCTTACACATCCCCAAGTCGCTTTTTCAATTTTATTACCAAGTTTCTTATTCAATTTAATTTTATTATCTATTGATCTTTGTTTGATTTACTTTGTTCTGTTATTTGATGCTTCCATAGATGATTTTTAGACCTCAGATATAATTTTTCCCAGAAAGTTCTTCAACTCCTGTGGTTTTAACTTTTAGAATTTTATTTTACTGAGATTTTTATTATCCAATTTAATTTTTCCTTTGGTACATTTTCCATCCTATCCATTAATGCTTCAACTTAGAATTGTGTCTTTTAGGTTTGCAGTATTGCTGAATTTCTGCATTGAGTTGCAGGTGTTCTTTGACACACTACCGTTCAGAGCTAGGAACAATGAAAGTGCCCTGGTTTGGTCAGAGCTGCTATACCAGGTTGGAGACTTTGGTCATCCTGGGGGAATTTGGGAACAGGAATCCTGTGGTGTTATGGGGAGGGAAATGGGGGAGGCAAAGAGCCTCTCCAGCTTTGAGGCCTGTGCAGGATCAGGGAAGGGGATAACTTTTCTGGAAAAGGAGCAGAGGTATAAGGTGGACTTCCACCAGGAGACACCAATGGCAATTTCTGGAGTGGTCCAGAGATGAGCCACAGATTAGGCCTCAGGCCCTGCCTCTGCCTCCCCTTCCCAAATATTGCCCTCAGCTAAAGTTGAGAGCAGGGAGAGGCTGAGCAGTGAGGAGACCTAGCAGCAACTTCCTGCTCTTAGACATGGATGGATTTTGGTGAGTAGGGTTGAGGAGTCACTTTTGATTTAAGAGGCTCAAAGCAGTTTAGGAACACCATGGACTTTGGTAAGCCGCTGGATTCGATGAGGTCAAGAGGCACCTTTGTCCTCAGACATGGCTGTTCTGGGATGCTGGCCACAGGGTGGGAGGTCAGGGACTCAGGTTGGACTAGACTCTGAGCTGGGAAACCAGACTCCCTGGACTCCACTGTCAGGGCTTGTCAGTAATTCTGTCTCTGGACCTGAGGCTAGAACTTGAGGCCAAATGAATGGAAGGAGAGGGGAAAAGCCCAGAATCCCTTATTCACTAAGCATAGTGCCAGGAACTGTGATAGACCCTGGAAATACAGGTACAAAAACAAAATAGGTCTTGCCCTCAAAGAGCTTACATTCAGAGAGGGGAGAGGAAGAGGCCAGAGAATAGATGAACAGCACGCATATGTGTGTGCATGTGTATGCGTGCATGTGTATAAACTATTGGATGTCAGATGATGAGGTTCCAGAAGCAGCAGCTGTCTTTACATTATCTTCTTGACTCCAGCTGATTCTCTCAATTTGACTTTTCTATATTTCTATTCTTGTTTCTTCCCCCAGTAATCTTAGTGGGAAGAGGAAGGACCCCAAGAAGACCTGGCTCCCCTGGATTTTTTTACCCCTCGGCCATCTTTATCAGAAACCTCAATCAACCAAATGAAATGCATTCACATTCCCGCACAATCTTGTTAACCCTTCTCTGGACATGTTGTAGTCCCACTCTCTTAAAACACAGAACCCCTAACTGAACACAATAGTCCAGATGCGGTCTGACTAGCACAGCATATTCAGAGCAAACTAGCATTGTGTTGATTCTCAGCCACTAACTGCTGGGCACCATAGTGCCTCAGGCAAACTTAGACGTGGGAAAGACCTTAGCTTAAAAAGGCCTAGGTATCCCACTGCATTCTGGGCCATCTCCAGTCATCCCGATCTATATCTCGCCATTGGATCCAGGTGGCTCCAGAGGAGAGAGTAAGGCTGGTGACTTTGCAGAGCCCTCCCTCACTTAAATCCAATTCACTTCCAAGCCATGGCATCATTTTTCTGATGTCATGGTCCTCTTTGAGAATGAAGGAAAAATATCTAAGCACCATGGACAAAACTGCCCTTGAGATTTAGTATTGCATATTAACTAGGTCCTCAAGACAGCATTATACTAACCGTGCTAAGGAAATCAAGATTGGCCTATGCACTTAAAAAAACTATTCAGTCTGAGGACCAAAGGAGATACGTAATACCCTGTGCCTTTCGTCTTTATATTGTGGTTTGTTTATTTATTTTTTAAATGGGAACCTATGTTTACCAGGAATCTGGGTTTGTGAGTGAGCTTACTGCAGACTTATATGCTCCAGTTTGAGGTATACGCAATGGGGGATGGACAGAAGTTGGTAGGGATAGATATGGGTGGACCAGAGCAGCCTTTGGGGGGAAGCAGAGTGTTTGCAGCCCAATGACTTCAGGAAAGAACTCCCAGCAGAATAGAGTTCAACCTCCCTCCCAAACATAGCAGCAGCTCTGCATTCTGAGTCCATGGCTTGTCTGCTGTTCACCTTCGCAGTACATACTGTGGTTTTGATGCTTTTCGTAACACCGAAAATACAGAATTGAAACTTAGGAACTAAGTATAGCTTTAAAAACTAATAGGCGTCTTTCTAAAGCCGTGAAGATGTTTTGCAACTTCTGAGTCGGATTGGAAAATCAATCAATCAACAAGAACATGTTAAGCGCTCACTGTGTGTCAAGGGCTGTGTTAAGCCCTGGGAACACAAAGACAAAACTGAAGCAATCCCTGACCATGAGAAGTTTATGGAGTGCGGGGTGGCGGACAGCAGCAGTATACAGCATGCATGTATGTATGTATGTATGTATGGGAACAAATAAACTCTGAACTTATTCTCCCATCCCACTATCATACTGGTAGATCTAAGGGTAGCCCAGAAGGGCTAAAAGGTAGTTTTCTCAAAATGTGCTATAGCTCATGATCCCCCATAAGTAGGAACAATAATAACAATAGTAATTTATATAGTCCTTTAAGGTTTGCAAAGAGCTTTACACACAGTATTCCGTTTATCCTGACAACAATCCTATAAGGTCAGTGCTGTTATTACTCCCATTTTATAAATGAGGAAACTGAGGCAGTCTAAGGAGGCAGGGGCTAAATTTGAATGCAGGGTTTCCTGACTCCAGGTCTGGTGCTCTATCCTGTGTACCACCGCCTCCCTGTCACAGATGTGCTACCTGGAATGATTATGGGTTGATTATCAATTACTCATTCAGGCTGAATTAACTTGTACAAAAGGTTATTTTATCATAGTAGTATAGCTGGTACAGTTGGTACAAAATATCCTGCCAAAAGTCTTTGATACATCCTCCCATGAGTACATACAGAGTCTAAGACAAAGTGGGCTCAAGCTTAGAGAGCCTATGTGGCAAAATGATAACTTACAGCTCCAGGAAGGTTTTTTTTTCTGGAGTTTTCAAGATCTTCCTCTGTGGTAAGGTATAGCTTTTCTGCTGGACTCTCTTCCTAGCACCTTCCTCCAATCTGTGTTGGGCTCTCAATGTAATCAGCTGCCATTAATTGATTGGGGGATGACGCTAGGATGGAGATGGGAAATGAGGAAGCACTCCGGACCACCAAAATTAAAAGGTCCTCTTGTCAAGAGTGTAGGAGTACAACTAGGGGGAGGCCAAGGTGCTTTCCTCCCTTCCCCTAAGAAACATTTTCCTGGGAGATGCTCCTTCTCCTCTTTGACAACAGATACTCAAAATACCTTGCCCAAATTAGCTTGATATGTTACAGAACACTCACCAAATTCCTTTAGCCGATCCAAACACACTTTTGTCACTCCAGTTGATCCAGCTCATTTTACAGATGAGGAACTGAGGCAAACAGGGTTCAGTGAGTTGCCCAGGGTCACACAGCCAGTAAGTGTCTGAGGCCAGATCTGAACTCACAAAGGTGAGTCTTCCTGACTCTAGGCCCAGAACTCTGTGCACTGTGCCACCTAGCTGCCCCAATCAAAGATTAAAACAAGGGGCAAATAAGTCTTTAATCGATATGGGAAGAGCAAAATACATTTGACCCTTTGGGTGAAATAAGATGATGACACATAGGAAATGTATTGGGATTGGTTAAAAGAATAATGCACACTTTGGGGCTTATGAATTATCAGACAAGGGGTCAAAGTGAGAAAGCTGTCTGACTTAGGGAGCACTTTAAGGAGACAGACCTTTCCCTACCACTGGAAGGCACCAACAGTGTGGGGCATGGGGGAGGGAGGACAAGGATTGCATCTCTCCACTGACCAGAGGGTGGTTGAGTGTTCCAAAAATTTGTAAATTTGGACCTCCCATCAGCATCGGTAGCAGCGTCCCAGGAAGGTGTCAGTGTCTACATCAGGAGCTGAGACATGATGAGAAAAAACTAGACACACAAAGGGAACTGATCACTGGAGCCCAGAATAGAGCTGAACCTAAGGAGAATGTCACAAGGAGTCCATTAAGGGAGAAAAGGACTTCCAATAATGGGGAACTGAGTTTACCTTTTGGTCATATGAGCTATCTTAGTTTGAACCCACTCTCCCCAGGGACCTTCCATATGCAAGAAGAGAGTATTTCAGACTTTTGGGAGGATGGTTTTGTACCAACTGTTCTTAATCTCAATATATCATCTTAATAAATATCCCTTTCTGAAAGTTGTTACTAACTGACAAGCATTCATTAAGTGCCTACTATGTGCCAGGCACTGTGCTAAGCATTAGGGGTACAAAGAAAAGCAAAAGACAGACTCTTCCTCTGAGGAGCACACAGTCTAATGGGGGAGACAACATGCAAATAAATATACACAAATAAGACACATATAGGATAAATCAATAGAGAACATGCAACACAAACAGTACAAAAACCCAGTCTATCTGGATGACCTTTGGGACTCTGAGGGGTGAAGAAGTTAGCCACCCTTCAGGGACCAGGGCTAGCTAGTGGGAATTGTGAGAGCGAAGACCAAGGAGGTGCTACACAGAAAGTATAGATTGTGGGGGGGTCATGAAAGGGAATGCAAATGTGTGGAGCAAGGGTACAAGAGATGTAGCAGAACAGCTCCAGAAAGGAAGGGGATTTTGTGTCCAAAGCAAGGATGACTAGACACCTAGCTGCAACAAATCCGTTCTCCCATGGAATTTACTCTAGGTAAGGGAATCCAGCAGGCGTGTGCTGGAGAGACAATTGCTAAATTTTCAGCATGAGCATTTACAACTCAGAAATTGATGAAAGCAACAAATCAAGGTTTGGTTTATTGTTTTGTTGATTGTCTAGACTTAGAAAAGTGATGGAGAAAATAATAATGCAAATTAAATTTAAAAGTGTGTTGTGATTACATTTTTTTTTCCACAGAGGCAGTTGTTAAACATTTACCAGCATACCACTAGAAACAAGTCATATCATTTTAGCACGGGATTAGTTTGGAGCTCTTCTAATGGAGCTGAATCTGGGCACTTCAGTTCCATAGGACGGTTCGCATGTGCATTGGTCCCTTGCTAAATGGCATGCTGAAGGTTTCAGTTGGCCCCTCGGTCCCTGTGACTTAGCAGGGGATAAAAACGGTGTGCCAAAGAGGACTGGCAACTAAGCCAGGAAGAGCCATCCACTCTAAGGGCCATGAGGAGCAATGGCTTCTGAGTTCTTTTTAGAATTTTAGTCTCTTTTGGGAACCAGTCAAAGCTAGCTCATCTTTGGATGGCCAGTCAGGAGTGGGGATGGGATTTCTCTCTTCTCCCACCTCCCAGCAATAATGGCAGGGCAATTAGAAAATGTGTTTACCTGGGCAAGTTTGGGACTGCTCCTGGCTGCCTTTTCTTTTGGTTATCTTTCTGTAAGCACAAGTGACCAGACAGGAATTCTGAGATGTTTGTTTCCAACCCTGGTGGTAACCTGATAGGTCTGCATGGTTAGAGATTCCTGGGTATTGACTGGTAGCAGGAGGTGAATCTTGCAATAAACCACTAAGCGGATTCTGAAGCTCCAGTAAAAATCCAAGCCATAAGTAGGTTTGCTGAGAGACCTGGGCTCGTGAGTTGCACAGACAGTGTAAATCAGTGGCGAAAATCAAGCATCTCTGAAGCAATCTCACAAAGTGACTTTTGTTTTAGGCATTTGCCAATGTGTGCTCATGCGTCTTTGGTGTTTTAAGCAGTTCTTTTGAGGTAGAGGAAATATATAGCAGCCCTGTAACTGATATCTACTACTTTATACATGTAGGAATTTTTCCAGAAGAAAACCTGTTAATTACTCCTAGGGAGACTTTAGACATTGACCATATCTAGGTTTTGTTTAAGAAATCTTCTCTAGGACTCAGAGTGGGGAGCATAATAACTCTAAGATTACAAGAAACACCTGATTCCTCTCTTTAAGGGTCAGGTTCCCCCAGAACTGTAACTGGCCCACATAATTCCAATGAAAGAGTTCCTTTGTGGAAAGGGGCATAAACTGCATGACAGAAAAGATCATTTTTAAAATGGAGGAATACATAAGAAGGTACTAGTACATGGTTGATGGAGCTATGAATCAGTCCAGTCATTTTTTACAGCAATTGGAATTATTCTAGAATAAAGTGAATGAAATGTCCATACACTTTTCCAGAGATTCTGCTGCTAGGAATATACCCCAAGGAGACCAAAGATAAAAAGAAAGATCTGATATACATCAGAATATTTATAGAAACACTATTTATAATAGCAAAATTAGAAATAAAGTAGATGCCCGCAGATTGGGAAATGGCTAAACAAATTGCAGTACATGAATGCAATGGACTGTTACTATACCATAAGAAAGAATGGATATGAGGAATTCAAAGAAGCAAAGGAAGCCATATAAATTGATATAAAGTGAAGGTGAGTAAAACAAACAAACAAATAAATAAATAGATAAAATATGTGTGTATAAAACAACAATGGAAATTGTTGGAAAGAACAAAAAAAACTGGAATATTGTGTGATTATGATCAAACTTGACTCTGAAGAATAGGAGATAAGAAAATGAACCTCCCTCCCATCTATGCAGAGGTATGTAACTATGGGTATAAAAATTGTATGTATTGTTAGATTTGTTAATATGCTGGTTGATTAGTAATTGGATTATTTTTTTCATTTTCTTTTTAAATCTATTAGCCCTTCTGGGCTTACTGTCCTAAGCTCTACACACACAGGCAGGTTGGGTCCCCATTGGGTGGGAGGATTGCTCCTTGCTTCAGTGCTCTAGGGAATGCTATATGGGACAGCTTATTGGGACGTAGAAAGAAGGATATATTGGGAGAAGAAGGTAAGGTAAAAACAAAAGATATCAATAATTTTTTTAAGAAGGAAAGCTTCTGGGATGGGAAAGAACAATATTTAGAAATGACTATAATGTAAAAAATAAAGAGCATCAAAAAAGTGTTTAAAATAACAACCAAATACAAATCAAGACAATTTAAAAATAATACCTCACACTCACCGAATAATAAAAATAATACCACCACACACCAAATAATAAAATTCAATGGAAATGCCTGTATGAAGTGATACAGAATAAATCAGCATAACAATATATACAATCACCACAGCTATGTAGATGGAAAGAAAATCAATATGCTCTAGTGAGATAGAACCACGAAGGGTGTTTTTTGGGGCCCTGGACTGACTGCCTTCAAGCTCTGACATGGCCTCTACATTTGGACTTCAGGGTAGCTTATTCTCCTGACTTTCCGAAACTTACAAAGTCGTAGATGTTAATCTCTTGTATTTAAAATGAAAGAACAAATGTCTAAGCAATGGACAATATGTTATACCTATTGCCGGCCCATATGGAAAAGGCTGGGAAGCCTGATTCCACCAAGGCATAACATATAACTTGAGGTTCCTGCTCCCCAAGTCAGAGCATTCACAGGTATTCTATTTCTAGTCTGCTAACTTCGTGGTGAATGGTTAAACCAATTTACGACTCTATCAGCCGTGGATCAAGACTGCCTTCTCCACAACTTTTCCAAAAATGTTTTCCCAACTTTATTAGTTTGGCAGGTGTGAGATTATACCTTAAGGGTTTTTTTTTATTTTGTAATTTTCTAAGTCTATAGAGTATCCCTTTGGTATTTGATTGTAAAACGTGTAAAGTTTTTTGGCCAGAACTGTAATTTTAAATTATATTGGCACAATCCAGAAAAGAATATTGAGTATCTCTCTAGTTACTTGAGTATTTTATTTCTTTAAAAAAATTCATAGTTGTATTTACTAAAATCTCACACATGTCTCAGCACTTTACTTTTCAGATATTTAATGCATTTTGTTGTGAACTTAAACAAAATTTCTCTTCCTATTTCTGGCTTCCCAATCCCCCTTAGTACTAATGCCTTCCCTCCTCCCCTGAGAATACCTCCAATTTGTCATTATATATCTATATCTATATATCTATATCTATATATATATAGATATAGATATATACATACACACACACACACCCCACACATATATACACAAACATATATACATATATGCATGTGTGTACACATATATGTATATATACATTTTTATGCATATATCTTATTCGTACATAGTTGTTTGTAAATTGATTTCTGCATTAGACTCTGAATTCCTTAAGAGTAGGGACTGTTTTAAATCTTAGTTACAAGGTGCTCCTTGTAACAAAGGTTTAAAAAGAGAGCAAGAGGAAAGCTATTCAGCAAAGCCAACAGTATATCAACCAAGTTTGCCAGTGTATAGAATATTCCCATCCTGCTACTGCGAAGAAAATAGAGAACATTTCATTGACTCTTCTCCAGGGCCAGTCTTGGTCATTACAATTGCATAGCCCTCAGTTTCACTTTTTTTCTTTCTATGTACTTTATTACAGTCATTGTATTATATGGTTTTCCTGATTGTGCTTATTTTGCTCTGCATCAGTTCATATGTCTTCTCTGAGTTTCTCATATTTTTCATCTCTTGTGGGACAGGATTGTTTCATTGCATTCATTAGGCAGTTGGGTGGCACAGTGAGGTGTATGGGGTGTTCAGGGAGAACTAGCACCTCAGGTGTGAGGGCTTGCCGAGCCCTTTTCAGGGCTGCTCGTCCATCTTTGTTGTCTACCTGTCACCCAACTCTCACCTGAGGCTCCAAGAAGCTGTAGCGTGTGCAGCAGCCACACCCTGGTAAAACTGTCTTGGCAAACAGGCTAAACCAGGTTGAGGGTAACTGACAGTCCTCAAACCTGTTGGTGAGGTAGGGAGACGTCTGCCCCAAGCATGCAAAGACTTCTCCCCGTGGAATGGGAGGACGAGAACAATTTGCTCTGACCACCATGAAGACTACTGAAGCAGGTGCTGTGGATTGCTCAGAGCTTGACCAGACATTGAAGATGCCAAGGTCATCCACTGCATCCCGGGCCATCGCCAGTCATCTTGACTTTTATCTTGCCACAGGACTTCAATGACTCTGGAAGAGAGAGTGAAGCTGATGACATTGTGCAGCTTTGCCTCACTTAAATCCAATTGACATGCAAGCCAAGACATAATCTCGTGATGTTGTTGGTCCTCTGAAAGAGAAGTATGAACAATAAGAGGTAGCACAGTAGATAGAGCACCAGGACTGGAATCAGGAAGCTCTGAGTTCAAATCTGGCCTCAGGTACTTCCTAGCTTTATCTGTAAAACAGGAATTATTATGGCACCTACCTCGAAGCGTTGATGATTATCAAATGCGATAATAATCACAAAGCACTTGGCATAGTGCCTGGCACATAGTAAGCATTATATAAATATTAGATATTGTTATTATTTATTTTTATTCAGGTACAATAATTGGTTTAGCCATTCCCTAATCAATGGGGATCTACATTATTTCCAGTTTATTGCTACCATAAAAAGGACTACTACAAATAATCTAATATATATGAGACCTTTATTACTGTAGTTAACATCCTCAATGTATATGCCCAGAAGTGTCATCTCCAGGTCAGAGGGCATGGACCTTCTAGTTACTTTTCAATGTGTCGTTCCAAATTGCTCTACAGAATGGTTAGATCTATTCACAGCTCCACAACAGTGTTACTGTGACTGTCCTTCCACAGTCCTCCCAACATTGATTATTTGCTTCCTTTGTGAGGTTTTTATTTGCATTTCTCTTATTTTGCATGATTTGGAGCAATCTTTCATATAACTATTAAGAGTGAGTCTCTCTTCTTTTGAGAATTGTTTGCTCCTGTCCTCTGACCACTTATCCATTGTGGAATGGTTCTACGTTTTATATGTCTCTGTTAATCCTACGTATGTCTTGGATATTAGACCTTTATCACAGATGTTTGATATACTCAAGTGAAACTGAAGAGGTATCCTATATGTAAGAGATGAAAAATGTAAAGATTTTTAAATTTTTTTCAAAGATTTTTTTCCTAATCAAGACTTTCCCATATTTTTGTAGATTTTTTTTCATATTTTTGTTCATGTGAAAGTTTTTTTTAATTTCCTGTAATTCAAATTATCCTTTTAATTGTGTGTATTTACCTTTAAACTTGGGGATGGAGCAGGCTTTCAGAATTTTCCTCCCAGTCACAAACCCTAAATGGTACCTGATCTCATTCTTATTCTTTCTTTTTTATAGTATGACCTTTTATATTCAGGTCCTTTCCCAACCTTTCTAAATTAATTAGGCCAAGATTTTTTTCTAATTATTCCCTTGGGGCAGAGGAAAGGAGTTAACCTAAGTACCCTGAAGCTTCCCAAATTGGGACCAATTACCCCCATGTACAGTCTTAGGTCCATCTCAACCTCTGAGATCAATCTGGCTCTTAGGCAGAGGAGATGTACACAGGTCTCTAACCCGGAGGGCATCCCAATTCACCTTTGCTATTAGTTATTCATTGGTTCCAATAACTGGATTCTTTTCTTGGTGTTATGACCAAGTCCCCAAGACATACAATAATTAATAATGATAGCTAGCATCTATACAGTACTTTAACGTCTGCAAAACACTTTACATATTTTATCCCATTTTATCTTCATAACCACCTTGGGAGATATATGCTATTATTATCCTCATTTTACAGATGAAGAAACTGAGGTGGATAAAGGATAAGTGACTTGCCCAGGGTCATACATCTAGAGCCAGAGACTGAATTTGAACCTGACTTTCTGACTCCAAGGCCACCTCTCCATTCACTGTACCCCCTAGATGCCTATAATTGAATCTACCATGACTGGGTCCCTCCTTGGGTACCCTGCCCTATAGCCCTGTTCCTTCCCCAGCTTCACAATCTTGCTCTACTCCTACATACATTTTATTGATTACTGTACCACCAAAAAGTTACTCACCTCATGCCACCTTTAGCATGAATGCCATTAATTGCCAACCCCTAAAGAGCCTAAATAGAATTCCCATCAGAAGAGAATCAAGTACTGAATTCTTAAGTGTTCTTGAAAGTAATCCTTTCCACCCAGGTCTGCCAAGGAAAGGCTTGTGGGCAAGGGCAGACTTAGGAAACATTTTAGGACCAAGGCAATTTCCCTGGAACCTACACTGACAGAGGCTTGGCATGTCTCAGTCCCTCTTGCTGACTTTGGATCAGTCTTCTGCATTAGGCCCTCAAGCCCCATTCCAACTTTCTGTCCCAGCTCCTGATGAATGCAGGGAACTATATTGAGCAGGAGAGCTCTCCTGGCTGCTACCAGAAACAGTGTCTCCTTCTCTGCAGTAGGGAAGCATCATGGTGTCATGGAAAGAAGACTGCCTTCCAGAGTCAGAAAACCTGGATTCTCTTCTTTCCTCTGCTACTAATCAGCTCTGTGACTTTGGACAAGGAAATTCTTCTTTCTGGTCCTCAGTTTCCTCACTTTAAAAGAGAGGGAGTTGAATTAAGTGTTTTCTAAGGTGAGTAGGAAAGGGCAGCTAGGTGGTGCAGTGGATAGAGCACCAGGCCTGAAGTCAGGAAGACCTGAGTTCAAATCTGGCCTCAGACACTTTCTAGCTGTGTGACCCTGAGCAAGTCACTTCACCCTGTTTACCTCAGTTTCCTCATCTGTAAAATGAACTGGAGAAAGAAATGGCAAATCACTCCAGTATCTTTGCCAAGAGAACCTCAGATTGGGTCATGAAGAGTGAGACACAACTGAAAAACAACTGAACCATAGCAACAAGGTGAGTAGAGAAGATGAGACATCTTCTTACATCCACTTACGTTAGTGGAAAGAATCTTATGAATGAATGAATGAAGAATTTATTAAGTTCTTATTATATGCAAAGCACTATGCTAAGCATTGGGGATATAAAAAGAAGAGGAAGACAGTCCCTTCTCTCAAGGAGTTCATTTTCAGATGGGGGGAGACAACACGTATAGGTTTTACCTGCAAATCAGATGCAAAGGTCTTATGGTCCTTAGGGTGCAATGGCAAAGCACATGCCAATGCCTCTTCTTTAATGTCATGTCAATGGATAAAATGGTATCAGTTTCTGATGTTGAATCATTTGACAGTGCCAAGGATTTCGATGGCAAGAATTTTATTTTCTGGTCTTTTGGTAGCTACGGATGCACCACCATCAGGAGCAGTTGCCAGGCTACATCTCCATAGGAATTGCTTCCCAGAACGATGGCTGGGGGCAGTAAGGGAGAAACACTGTGAGTCCCAAGACTCTTGGATTCAGGGTCCTGGGCTGTCTCCATCAAGATCTGAAAGGAGATGGCAGTCAGTGTGGTGGTGATTTGACTTACCTGGCATATGCTGCCTCCTATCTCTCCTCTGGTTTTTCTGCTGCTTTAGCCAGGCTGATCTACCCACCCTGTGTATAAAGTTGGCAGGCAGTTGGTGGGGAAAGCTGACCACTTCTCGCCATGAATCACCTCCCCAGATGATGGCGCTCGGAATGGGGTTGGAAGAGGGTGCTGGAGGCGCTGCCACTCCTATGGCTGCTGTCCCCATCTGACTGTTGATTGCAGTTGGGTCAAAGCTGCCACCAGCAGCAACAAAGGTGGGCTCCCCCTTCACAATGTGCTCTCCCCCAGTGATGTTCATGGGGGCTGGACTAGAAGTTCTAGTGGCCTAAAAGGTACCATTATTGCCTAGGCTCCTATGCTCAGGGCCCTGGACTTTCTCCATCAGAGTCTGAGAGGAAATGGTGATCAAGATGGCAGTGGTGGTTTGATTTGCCTGGTACGTGATGCCTCCTGCCTCCCCCTCGAAGTGCCTTCAAAGCTACTTCAATGAGGCTGTCAGGCCCACCCTGTATGTGGCAATCAGTTGGAGGTGGATAGGGATGGTTGGTCCCTTCTCCAAAGGAGCTACCTCCCCAGATGATGGATTTGAGGCTTGGATGGAGAGCAGGACCAACAGTCTGGAAAGTCCTGTTACACCCAGAGCTTCTGTGCCTGTCTGACTATCGGTGGCAGTTGGTCAGCACTTATTGGTGGTGATGATGCTCATTACAAACTGAGTTATATGACTCTGGGCATGTCATTGTACTCCTCTAAGTTTTAGCTTCCTCATCTGAGTAAATTGGTTTCAGGGCTATCTTCTCCATGGGAGGTAGCCTCTTCATGCAATGTCAGTAACAACACAGGTAAGAAGATGTTAATGTATAGTTTTAATAGGATAGTGATGAGTTATGGGGCTCAGGAAAGTCCTTCATTGTGTTGATATCCTCACCCAATCACTGGTGGGAGAGGCAAATATAGGGGATCAGCAATGTGGGCACTGACAAAGGAATCCAGAGGGATTCATTCATATGTTGTACCCAGAAGGCAATTCTTTCTACCCCCCTTTTTTTTTGTCCCCATCTGGCTAGCATATGCCCTGGGTGACTTTTTTTTAATTCAATTTTATTTTATTTTCAGTTCTAAAAATTTTCCCTTCTACCTCCCCTTCACCCATTGAAGAAGCAAGAAAAACAAAACTCATTTTAAAAAATGTAGTATAGTCAAGTAAAACAAATTTCAGCATTAGTCATGTCATATATATGTGTGCGTAAGTATGTATGTATGCTTCAATCTGCACTCTTGAGTCCATCCCCTCTCTATCTGGGGATGGACAGCATGTTTCTTCATGAGTCCTCTGGAACTATGCTTGGTTCCTTTGCATTGTTCAGAGTTCATAAGTCTTTTTTTAGAGTATTGTTTTAATTGTACAAGTTTGTATATTGTATATATCGTATAAGTTGCTCACTTCACTTTGCATCATCAGTTCATACAAGTCTTCTGCCCTGGGAGACTTTTGATTTACTTGGGTTCTTAATTCTTCTCCATTTGCACTCTCTCCTGTAAATCACCTTCAACCTGGATAATATTTAATCATAGAGCGACCACAAAGATTGGTGATTGGGATCCTAATGGAGAGGGAGGAACTGAAATTCCTCCTTCTATGCCTTTTGCTAGAGGTTGGATGCATCTCCCACTTTTCTCAGACTGACTGGTTTCCCTAACCTCTACCCATAACACTAGCATTACTTATATTACAAGATTTAAGCTCTTTTGTATAAAGGCAAATAGAAAACACAATAATGGGAAAGAGAGAGCAAAATGGTGAAGAGGTGCAGCTCATTGGACGGATATACAATGGCCAGTACTAGGCACTTGGGACTAGAAGAGCAGAAAATGGCTTTTCTGCTTAGGTTCCTGCCCCTCTGTGGGAAGATGGAAGAGATGGACCTCGGAGGAGTTACTCAGTTAAATGTGTAGCATCTTTCTTTGATTCAGAGGCACGGGGAAAAGGCAACGTTCCTGAAGGGAGCTCCAATCATTGTCCTTACCAGCACATAAATACTATCTCTAGCCTTAGTAGTAGTAGTTAGGCCTTAGTAGTTCATAATAGTCTCTCTGAAAGAGAATAGCTAGGAGATGGAAGGGACAAAAGGCTTTAGTGCTCAGCAGCTCCCCACATGGTAACAAGACGGAGGATGCCACACAAACAGGAATTCTGCCTCCTTACTCTTTCAATTCTAATGACTTTCTCCCAGAATTCTCTGCTAAACTCTAAACTTTTCCCAGCAGTCCCAGTTCCAATCCATCATTGGCTGGTGGACTCTGGGTGACATCTCCATAGCAACACTGGCTATATCTATAAAACAGAGGGTTGGACCAGATGATCTTTCCTCCCTTCCAGCTCTAAATCCTATGAACACTTCAACATTTCCAAGATCTGTGGGAGTACTCACTCACTCCACTAAAATGGATTGCAACTCCCCTATGACTTAGTAGAAAGTCTTCAAAAATTGCTCTGGCTAAAAATTCATCATAGTGGAGCCAATTTGGTGTTGAGCCTTTCAGAATGTCTGGACCTCAGATGGCAGATCAGTCTATCACCACATCCATTCTTGAAGCCTTTATATCTTGTTAGGACCTTCTAGAGCATGGCTTGTGCTCTGCTGGTATAGCCTTCAGGATGGGGAATTAGAGAAGTACTTTCTATTTTAAATTAATTATATGTAGTTGTCTTATGATAATCCCTTCCAGCCCTAGCATTCCCCCAATTAGGAATTATTAAACTCTCTTCAAATAAGTTAGGCAAAATGCTATGATACCTAGTTATTGGGTAGAATTTCCACGGATAAGAATAACTACAATAATAACTAGTATTTAAATAATAGTTTAAGGGTTGCAAAGCATTGTGTATGCGTTATCTCATTTGAGCTTCACAAATACCCTGTGAGGTATTACTATTTGATCCAGGGCTGTGACTTCACTTGAATAGGAACTTTCACTGGGCAAGGAAATTCTCTCATCCAATGCAAATCATCAATTGTACTACAACAGACAGTCTTAGTTGCTTGGAGCTTTGAGAGGTTAAATTAAGCCAGTATCTGTCAAAGGCAGGGCTTGAACTCAAGTCTTCTGTGCTACGAGGCCACTATCACATGACCTCTTCAGGTAAGCACTACAGGTGTTATTATCCTCGCGAGGAAACTAAGATGGAGAAGTTAAGTGACTTGCCCAGGGTCATACGGGTAGTAAGCACCTAAAGTGAAATTTGAACCCAGGACTCCAAATCCATTGCTGTATCCACTAGATCATGTTTCTCATCCACACTGGAACAGACGAGTCCAATACCTAATTGGCCTCTAGGATATTCCAAACATCCCCACGGGTCCCTGGCAAGGAATTTCCTCTGGAGTCAAGTTTTATCAGATTTCTTCTGCTGGTGGGCACTGGCTGACTGTACAGCTGGCAGATCCGACCAAGGAAGATGGGCCGATAACAAGCACACAGACTCACCATGGATGTTTAATTAAGCAATCCAGGGTCTAGCATGCACCAGGACAGTTTCTCACTCATTATCACCTCTTTAAACTATCAGCAGGTCTTCAGGAAGCAGAGCCTTAGACTGCCACTTGTATTTCGGCTTTGTAAACTAGTTCATGCTCTCACAATGATTAACATTCACCGAATGCCAGCAATCTGCTTGGCATGTACGTCCACTCCCATGTGCGCCTGACAAATGGAAAGCTGCCCTTTGAGTAGCTGGGTAAAGAGAAGGTTTGACCTCACACCCAAGGCATAGGTATTTGTTTGCTATGTCAATTTACACTGGCATTGTACAAGTTCTTATGCCGGTTGCACGTGTGTGCCTCTGGCCTCTCCATTATATAAGGCGCATGGAGAGGCCATTCTGTTTTGTGGAATAAACACTGGCCGTAGAAATGGGAAAGCTGGGTTTGAATTCCTGGCCTGCCACTTAACTGCCATCAGTTAAGTGACTCGGCAAATCATGGGGGCAGGCCAAGAAGGGTTGGGACCCAGCATGATGGTTTTTTTGAGTTTTGGACTGGAGCTACAACTTCATTGGTATAACAAACTCCCAGGGAGGAAACACTATCAATAGATAAAGGTAACTATTCTGCAACTTAGAGTCTTGGAAAGATGTTAGGGCACTGAGAAAGTTATTTGCCCAACGTAGTGCATCTAGTCTGTGAAAAAGGCAGGATTTGAACCTAGGCCTTCTTAACTCCATAGCTAACTCTCTAGCTATTATACCGGTGGTCTCCAAACTCTTGATTATAAAACCCAATTTGGAAAAAAATAAATTTAAGCATATACTGCAATATTTCTACATAATATTTTATATAATAATATAATATATATTTATACAGGTACTATTTTACCAATATATTATCTATATTATAAGACATATGCAAAATACACATTTGAAAAGATGAGATAAAGAAAATAACCATTAAAAATTTGCCAATAATAATATTTTCAGTTGGAGCAATGTAATTATATATATGCAGGGCAGCTAGGCGGCACAGTGGACAGAGTGCCAGGCCTGAACTCAGAAAGGCTCATCTTCCTGAGTTCAAATCTGCCCTCAGACACTCACTAGCTGTGTGACCCTGGGGCAAGTCACTTAACCCTGTTTGCCTCAGTTTCCTCATCTGTAAAATGAGCTGGAGGAGGAAATGGCAAACCACTGCAGTATGTTTGCCAAGAAAACCCCAAATGAGGTCCCAAAGAGTCAGACACAATTGAAAAATGAGTGAACCAGAACAACAACAAATTGAATGTGCTTCACTATTTTTGAAAATCTTGGCTTGCCACGGATATAGCAACACATCCCAAAGTGTTCAAACTAAGTGAATGAGTGATGGAAACTTGCTGTATTGTGGAACTCCCAGCCTTCCCTCAGGATAGTCTGTATCCATATGCGACTATCTGAGGTACAGACTGAGTGGCAGTCCATATAGCAAGTATTAGTAAAACTATTTTCTTATTAAAATTTTTTTTTCTGAATTTCTTTTTTAGTTTTCCCCAAATGCACACAGGTATCAGTCACACTTTGTACTCATCACATCTTGTTAATTAATTAGCAGGCTTTGATTTGCCAGGTAGAACCTGGACCTTCTTCGTGGTAGGTGAGGAGTACAAGGTGTATGGCACAGCATTCCACTTGCATAGGGAAGTCAGGTTATTAGGATTCTAGTGTGGAAAGAATGAGTGATTGGAATCAGCCTGTTTAATTTACTATGTCATCTGGTGTCAGAAATATAGGGGTAGGCAAATTGCAATAGACATGTTGAAATACTGATTTGAGGTGTCCTTATAAATAGTTCTTCTTTGAGTAGTAACTTTTTCTGTGTTCCCTCCCAGCCCTCACCCCATGTAACCTCCCCATAAGCAATAAGGCAACCACAGTTCTTCCAACACTTTTCCCCCCTTTAGAATATTCTGTTTTCTGGCCAGCCCTCAAGCTCTTCTCCGGAACATTTTAGATGCCTTTGGTGGTTGCTCAGATTTCAAACTCTTTTCTGCATAGACTCATAGAATTAGAGATAGAAGGGATGTTAGAGGCCATTAAAATCAAGTCCTTCATTTTACAAATGAAGAAACTGAGGTTCAGAGAAGTTAATTTTTTTGCCCAGGGTTATGCAGCTGAAAAGTATCTAAGGCAGAATTTGAACCCCAGTCTTTCACATTCCAGGTCGAGTGACCAATCCACTACACCATGCTGACTCCTTTAGTCACAGAGCATTTTGAAGGAACATTTATCTCCTGAGCCATCTTTCCATTTTTTTCTTGGAATTAGGGTCCCAAGATATCTAAGCTGTTAGGCATGTTGTTATTTTCCTGTTCTTATATAGAAGCATCAAAATTTAGCAGGAGATCTTCATCCATATGGTCCACAGTTGGTTGCAATTAGGGAAGGATTTTATGCAAAGCCTTCAAAGAACATGGCCTGAGTTCATCTTTACCTCCGGGGCTTTCGACAGCTGGCAGTATCAGAGGTTAGATCAGTGAATTGGCCCCAAGGGCTAACTTATCTACATCTGCCCACCCTTGCCACCTTCCCTATTCTTTCCTTTCATCTGTGAAAGGTCTAGAGGGATTGTCAACTGAACAGCCACATGGAGCTAGAATGAATGGTCAAAGCAATACCTGGAGGGCTTACCCAATGATTCATAGTCTATGGAAGGCTGAGATCTATTTAGGAGACCTAGCCTCAGTATCTCACTCTTTTCCCTCCACAAAATGGACCTGGGAGGAGTCACCTGCAGAGTTAAACAGCATTGAATTATGTTCTCATAGGTATTTTTTCACCTTTATTCTCTGCCCCTTTCTCAATATCTTGATATCCAACCCCTGAGACCATCTTTCTTTTAAGAGCTTCCCCATTCACTGTTCTCTTCTTCATAGGTTTCTCTGCATCATTGCCCTCTGGCATTTAAAGTCCTTCACTGTAGAATCAGAAGAACATTGTACGCAGTAATAGCAAAATTGTAATTATGATCAACCATGAAAGATTTAGCTACCCTGATCAATACAATGATTCAAGACAATTCCAAAGGACCCATGATGAAAAATGCTACCCACTTCCAGAGAGAGAACTGGTGGACTCTAAGTGCAGATTGAAATATAATTTTTTACTTTCTTTCTTTTTCCTCTTTTTTTTTTTTTACAACATGGGCTACTACAGAAATATTTTTGCTTGATTTCACATGTATAATTGATACGTTGCTTTCCTTCTTAATAGGTTGCAGAGGGACAAGAGAGGAGAGAATTTGAACTCAAATTTTTTAAAAGAATGTTAAAAGTAAATAACAAATGTATTTACCAAAATACCTTTCGTGCTTTATTACATAATATTCCCCTTCATATACTCTTTGACTCAGCCAAACTAATCTTCTTACTATTCCTCATGCATGATACACCCACAGTGTCAAACTCAGATAGGAATGGGGACTGCTAAACAGTACATTAAGGATCCCTGCTGGCTGTATATTGACTTAGAAAATCACAGATTAACATTTTCTATATTCTAACATTTTTAATTTATTTTTGCTAAATATTTCCCAATGACATTGTAATCTGGTTCCCACCACACTTGACAGTGGTAGGGTGAGGGTTCGGTACCTCACCACTGTAGTACACCTTCTCCCATTTCTGGGCCTTTGAAGACTGTGTCTCATGATGGACACACTCCCTCCTCACCTGCCTCCTTAGACTCTCTAATTTTCTTGAAGTCTCAACTCAAGTGCCAACCTCTATGTGAGGCCCTGATTTCCCCCAGCTGCTAGTGCCTTCCTTTCCCCAAATTATCTTTTTTTAAAATCTATTTTATATATTGATATGTGTCCATTTTCTCCCCCCAATATAATATAAATTCCTTGGAGGCAGAAACTGATTTATTTCCCCGGTGTCTATCTGTCTGTCACAGAGCATCATATGTAGTAGGTGTTTTAATAAATGCTAGCTGATTGATTGTCATCACTCAGACTCTCTACCATGGTAGGGCTGCTCCCAAAGGGTGCCCCATGTGACACAGCCTCACTGATTGTCACTGCTGATGGCATCATCACCCTTAAGAAGCCTATATTTGTTTCCTCACTGCAGCCACTCAGCACTTGGATAGAGATAAGGGGGAGACAGAGGAGAAACTGCTGCTTCCTAGGCCCATGCTTCCCTTCCATCCTCATTGGCCCCCATAGCTACTTTAGCTCCAGCCCTCTCAGCCCAGCCTCTGCCCCATCACCTCCCTACTTCAACTCAGGCCCCAAACCCTGACCCAGGCTTCAGAACACTGCTGCTCCCCCCAGCTACTTTCCCTTCTCTCACGCTATATCTATCCGTGCAGCTGCCATGTCAGGTCATAGAGGGTGGTGGGGAAAGGCCATGGGAGATTTTTTTCTTCCTGCATCATCTTAAATACCTAGGGGACTGGGGATAAGATTAGGGCACTAAACCATTGCCTTTCACAACATGGTGGACAATAGCGGGCATACAAGCCAAAAAGGCACTGACAAGTGCTTTAGAATAAAAAGAGGAGGCTCAGTACCAGAACCCCAAAGAACAAACCCAAGGTCGGAGTTCAGAGTGTCAGGCTGAGCTGGAGGGAATAGGCAGGTACCAGATCTAAGCAGGTAAACTGCAATAAGTACCCTAAGAACCAGACAAGAGAGCACAGGTGGAGACTGGAATTTGAAACTCCCTCAAGGGTCAGTACACATAGCTAGGTCCTTGCAACGGATCCCAGTGAGATATCTGTGAGGATAAGCTATAAGAGCAAATCGCTTCTTTATACCTAAGACCCCTGCAACTCAAATTTCCCTATAACAAATGGAATTCCAAGCCCCCTGCTAATGACCAGCTAATGATTACTTTCAGCTTTATTCCCTACCAAGAAATTCATTCCAGCACTCTGAACTAGGTACAATAATCCAGATGGATTCTGGTCAGTAAGGAATACGGGTATGCTCGCATCCCTCACTGAAACTATTAATGCAACATATAATTGCATTTGTCCTGCATAACAATGCCCATAAAATCCATTCCTGCATAGAGCTACCAGACCAATTTCTTTAAACATAACTTTTACTGTGTACCTCCCCTCCTTTACAAAAAAAAATCCTCATTTTCTCCCTTTTTTTTTAAACATAGCAAACCTCAAGTCCTCTACTCCATTTTTGAAGACCTCCATAATCTGGGCTCACTCTAAAGATCTGTTAGGACCCTTTTTTGTATCTTCTTCACCTACCAAGGACCCCATCTTGTGCCACTAACCCTCTTCCTTGCCTATCTCCACCCCCTCCACCTACTAACCCTGTGATTGTTGCCCCAGAAGCAGAAGAAGGGAAGTATCTGTTAAAACCAGAAATAGCTGGGGGGAGGGTGACCTCAAGGACACATACCAAGCAGAACTGGTCTGTCTACAGAGTCTACCCACCAAAATAGCTTCCCTCCATATCAATTGGATGTTTCACTTCCTTCTATTACTTCTGCTACTGAAAAGCAATGAGGATAAAGGGCTGACTTCATAGTCAGGAAACTCTGAGTTCAGATCCTGCGTCTGAAATATTGGTAACATGACCCTGGAAAAGTCTCAGAAAAGCAAGTTGCAGAGAAGGCACAGAACTGCATTGGTAGAGGGAATTTCCTCACCCAGGGTATTACATAGACCAGGGGTAGGGAACCTGCAGCCTCAAGGCCATATGTAGCCTTCTAGGTCCTTGGGTGTGGCTTTTTGACTGAATCCAAGTTTTACAGAACAAATCCCTTTTATTAAGGGGATTTGTTCTGTAAAGTTTACATTCAGTCAAAGGATCACACTTGAGGACCTGGGGGCCACATGTGGCCTTGAGGCTGAAGGTTCCCCACCCCTGACATAGACCAAGAAAAGTAAGTCCAGCCCATACCCTGATCTCCTATTACTTCTAACAAAAATTACATCAAGGAGAAATTAGTTTGCATCATTATGATTTTCCTTTTAAAAAAATCAGTTGGGTGGGATTAGGAAACTGCAGGGCTTAAGTGTGCACTCACACTTTAGTGTGAATACCTTCACTTGCTGCTTAGCACTTTTAGCTCAGGATGAGGTCATCTGCGGAGGGGAAATTGGATATTTGGTTGGAGAGGTAGGAAATAGGTCATTTGGGAGTAAGGAGAACTTTGAGACACAAAACAAGCCTGGGGAAAGGGCCTGTAAAGGTGAGCTTAGCATAATGGGAGGGAATTGGGCATTTAAGTGTCCTAGAGAGAAAGGCTCTAGGAAGTAGAAGAGGAAAAGAAGACAGAACATTCAAGGATGGAGAATACGCACTTCATCTATACCCAGGACACCTATATACGTTCTCCTCCCTAAACTACATGGTCCCCTGGTCCAAGGACCCAGAACTCAGCTTTCTATAATTAGCATAATTTGTATAATAAGTAAATAAATTAGGATAATTTGTATAATAAGCATGAGTTTAAATAGGCTTTTCTGGGCTGGCCTGGGAACCCAAGAATCCCACATAATGTTGTTTCTATCGGAAAGGTATTCAGAGTTCCAGATACAAGGGGTGCATTTGTGGTGTTTTGTGCTGTCTTCCACGTAGGTTACATATGTTCACATGGCTCTTTCTAGATGAGGTTCACAGGGAGGGAAGAAGAGCTATCTCCAGAATCTCCTCTCCCCACCATTCTATAAAGGAGACTTTGCTTCCTGCCAAGATGAGAAACAGGAGATTGAGCCCGGTGGATGGCTGCTCTCCTTTCCTTAGAAAGAGGGAGTATCAGGCCAGAATTCTATCCCTCTGGTCTTTTAAATGTTGTTAGTCCAGAGGAAATAATTTTTTAGGTTCCAATTGCAATCCTGAATGCTATTCCTTAATGGGAAAGAAGTGCCCTGAGCTATATATGCGAGACTTGATTCCCTTCCTAAAAGATGCCAGTTCCACATTAACACATGTAGCCAATAGGAAATACACTCATTTATCCAAACAGATAGCAAATAAAAATCCGAGCAAATAGAAATATGAGACTATATACCTGATAATTCACAGACAATCATTGAGCTCTCCCATTGGGAGCAAGATAACTCAGCTCAATGAAGAGAAAGAGTCTCAGATCTCACCCAAGAGGAAATTACCCTGAGTCTCTAGTGTCATAATTTGGGAATAGAAACTTGATAGAATTGCCTGTTCCTCTACATGTTGTTGTCTTCCTAGAGTCTGTCTCCCTCCAGGTACCACAAGAGAGTCTGGAACGATGTCTTCTCTCTTAAAGCTGGAAGCCAGAAGAACAGGATCTCTATTCATCCTCTCACCCACTCCAACCATTACACAAGTGCAGAGCACTGAGTAATCAATCTCCACCAAAGAGCAGAGTCCCATACAAAAGGGCTGCAAGACTTGGATTACTAACAAACTTGAGGAACAGAATCTCTTTCTAGACTGGGGCTCATAAGAATAATTATGCATGCTCTAACCTTTCTTTTTTGTGTATTAATCTTGCCTGGATTGTAAAATCATCAAGGGTAATGATGATGGTTTTTGAAACCTTCTGCGCATTGTAGACAAAGCACTGCATTAGAAGAAGGGAGAGCCAGTTTCTGGTCCCAGCTCCGGAACTAGTTAGTTATATCACCTTGGGCAAGTCATTGCCACAGTGTGCTCATGTGCAAAATAAAGGGATTGGATTAGATAACTAGATTCAAATCTTGGCTCTGACACTGCCTAACTGTGTGCCAATGGGCAAGTCACTTAACTGAAAGCAATTAGGAGATATATGTGTGTATATGAATGTATATATGTATATATATATACACACACATGCATGTATATATGTGTATGTATGTGCATATGTGTGTGTATGTATGTATATGTATTACTGTGAGAAGTCCAGCCTCCCTCAGGTTAATTTCAGTTAGAGAGGCACTTCAACCCCTTCCTTTCAAGAGTGCTGAAGTCTGTGCCTCATTTCTTCATTCATAAAATGGGATTAAATGTAAAAAATATTGTAAATCATAAAAGTGCTCTAAAATTATCAGTTATTGTTGTCTTTGCTTGTCTTCCACTCCATTAGGCAGAATGATGACTGAATGGTAGCTGTTCAGAAAGTACTGGCTGATTGGCTGGAGGATTCTGCCCTTAGAGGGTTAGGAGGGAAGGACATCAACCATTCAAGTGGGGTCCACCCATTCTGCCTACCTACTCACAATGGGACCAGGTCATTCAGTTAACCTCTTGGCAGCTCAGCCCCCCTCTTCCACAACCCAAACCACAGCTGATGTACAAAGCTTCAAAGAGAATATCAGAGCATCAATGCTTCACAGCTCAGACTCTGGCTCACACCAGTGCCTAGGGCACTGGTGAATGCTGCTACACTCTGGCCCCACTTGAGGCAAGAAAAGGCATTTTCTAACCCAATTAAGGATATTTTTCCAGAGCACCCAGTTAGTGGAAAGAAAAGGAAATGCTGTTTGGCAAAGAGGATCCTTAAGGCACAGAGGGAAAATGGTACCATCACCCGCTCCATTTCCTGCTATTGGTTTTGTGCTCGCAGGTGCACAAGGTTCTGATGTCATTTGAATTATTCACCAAGCCTGCTTTCCTGGTGTAGACAATACTGAGAATACATAGGATGGCATCCAAAGAACTCAGAAGAGTAAGGAAGCGGGCAATGGGAACTAGACAATGGGCCTCAAATTTCATCGTCCTTGAAAGGAAAGGGTTTAAGTGCCTCTGTAATTGAAATCAACCTCAAAGAGGCTGAGTTTCTCAGAGTTAGGAAAAAAAAATCTAAATTGCTTCCCTAGCGGCAGCACCCTTATACAAGGGGAAAGTACTTGACTATTGGGAAAGCTGCTTTGCTAAGGCAGCACCAATAGGCTCTTCAGAGGCCCTGGGCTCATTAAGCACCCAACCAGGTCATTAGCTAATTAACTTCATTGTCTATGCTGAGAAGGAGCTGGGGGTTTTTCCAGTTCTTCATTCAGGGTCTCATAAAGTGGTAGGCAGAGTAGTAGAGCATCAGACTAAGAGGGGAAATACCTGGGTCCCAGTCTTGGCTCTTCCATTTACCAGCTAGGTACCTTTGGTCAAGTCACTCCTCTGAGCCCCAGTTTCTCTATCTATAAAACAGGGATGATAATCCATGCCCAGCCTACCCCATCCTTAGGTTGTTGGAAAGATGGAGTAAGATGATAAACGTTTATGAAAATGATTGATTTGAAAACTGTTAAGTACTAAGCAATCAGCCTTTGGAGAGTGGAGAGAAGACTGGACTTGGATACAGAAAGACCCGGGGTCAAGTCCTGCCTCTGAGATATGCTGCCCAAGGGACTATGGGCAAAACACTGAAGCTTTCAGTGCCCCTCCTAGGCAACTCTCGAAGACTGATGCCAAACTTCATGAGTGAAATGATTACCCACTCCCGAGTTCCCTAGAAACATGAGACTACAGTATTGGACCCAAAATAAAGAATAGGATGGTAAGGTACCAGTTGGGTAGCCAAGTAGTGCAGTGGATAGAGCACCAGGCCTGGAGTCAGGAGGACCTGGGTTCAAATCTGGTCTCAGCCGAGTACTAGCTGTGTGACCGTGGGCAAGCCACTTAATTATGTTTGTCTCAGTTTCTTCATCTGTAAAATGATCTGGAGAAGGAAATGGCAAACCATTCCAGCATCTCTCCAAGAAAACCCCAAACAGGGTCATGAAGAGTCAGACACAACTAAAATGCCTGAAGAAGATACCAGTTACAAGGTATGCCCCTCCTTGAAATCAGGTCAGAGAAAAGCTATGGAGAGTACAAAGCGAACCTACTCACCTGTAAAATGAGGGCGTCAGAGCAGATTTTCTCTTACGTCCCTTCCAGCTCCAACATTCTAAGAAGGAAGGAAATCTGGTTCAGCCTCTTTTAACCTGAGTGTCCGTGTTCCTGGCAGGATGCCAACGTAGTGAATGGGGTTGCTTCTGGGAGTACAGGTCTTTGCACCTCCCAGAGAGCCAGGAATAAATATGGTGCTGCTGACCTTTATTATTATTGTTCTTGAGGGAGAGCAGCACTGATGTACTCTGAGTCTGTGGCCAGAAGGTTTAGCCCAGGCCACCTCAGGGTTTCTGACCTAGGAATTAGTCTGTTGAACTTAGAGTACTTATAGTACTACTTATAGCATACTATAGTATAGTATTGTATAATGGAATATAATGTAACATAACATAACATAACATAACATAACATAACATAACATATAATATGACATATGACATAACATGACATGACATGATGTAACATAACATATAATATGACATATAACGTGACATGACGTAACATAACATAACATATAATATGACATATAACGTGACATGACGTAACATAACATAACATATAATATGACATATAACGTGACATGACGTAACATAACATAACACAACACAACACAGCATAACATAACATAACATAACATAACATAACATAACATAACATAACATAACATAACATAACATAACATAACATAACATAACATAATACTGTAGAGTGTTAAGACATCCCCTAGTGCAGTTTTTTCAGATTTGGAAGCCCAGTTTCAGAGAGAGATAAGGCATTTTCAAGGTTACGTAAGTCTTGAATAGCAGAGATAAGACTTGGATCCATGACCCCAGGACAGATCTCACCAGCTGTGACCCTCCCACAGGTCAGTTCCCCCTCTGGTTCTTGATTTCCCTATTGGTAAGTTGAGAGTGATGCTCACACTACTTACCTCAGGTGGCTCTTGAAAGAAAAGTGCTTTATCAACCTTAAAGGCTTCAGAATTGGGAGTTATGATATCCCAACACCCACACCCCAAAGCTGCTTTCCTGACTCATTTCTCAGACACCTAGTTGTTGGCTGGGCTAGGGGTTAGAGAGACTGGTAGGGTACAGTATGTAGCAATCGGGTGGATTTCCCTGCCTTGGGAATAGCTCTGTCCTCAGGAAAGTTAGCATTCACTAGAAAGCAGCATGGTGTAGGAGATAAAGTGTAGGTTTCAATTCCACTTCTTACTCTTTCTAACTAAAACCATGAGCGAATGACTTACCTGCTCTCAACTCTCAGTTTGCTTATCTATAAAATGGAGATAATAATACTTTTCAGCATGTACCTTACAAGATTGCCATAAGGGTCACATGAGATAATAGATGCAAATTGTTTATATAAATGTCTATTGTTATTAGCTCAGGGAAGGAATGAGGCTAGTCACAAACAACTAATGTCTTTTGCTTCTTTTCCATCTAATAAACATTTACACTTTAATTCCTGGTGCTTTTCCCAAAGAGGTAAATGTAAGACTGCTAAACTGTCCACATACTGTAGAAAGAAAGCCAGGCTGGGTCCTGGATGGGTGACCCTGTATGTGGCCTTCACACTGAGCTTGAGAACCCTCTTTAATCTGCAATTTGTCTATTTGTAAAAGAAAGGAAAAGACTGAAGTGCCCTTCTGGCTTTAATGGCTGAGAGTCACTGACCCTGAGTGTCAGAGCTGGGTGAAGGAGGGCAGCTCAGAGAAGAACCCTAGGATTTGTGGAGTCAGCCTGACTCACAACCACAGTCAGACGCAGCACAAATCTGTACCCTGAGTCACACTTCCACAGCTCAGATGAAGAAGAGGGCCATCTTATGAGTGCCACCTTTCCACCTCCCCAAGAGATCACAGGAAAGAAAAGATATCATTCCCTGCTTTGCGTCTCCGAATTGGGTGACCAGACTGGGGGATTTTCCCTCCTCCTTCTCTTTCCTCCTGAATGCATTCATTGTACTGCTCCCTTTAGTGAGAAGCACATGCCCTCTACTGGTAAACAAATGCCGGGATAATTCCAGGCCTTAGCTTGGGTGGTACTCACCTCCAAACTTCCCAGAGGGAAGAGGGCAGCCAGAATGCAGGCCACGGTTCCATCTCACCCTCCTTCAGTCCCTAAGCTTGACAAAGTCTTCCTCTGGCCATTCCTGCTGAAAGCTTATTAAATCAATGGAAATTGTCTTGAACTGATATTCCAATTTGGGCTGGCTGGGGAATTCCCTGAAAACATGGAGACCTCCTCATCCCCACTTAATGGAACTTCTAAGAATGGAGCTTCTTTTTAAAGGTATTCACATTGTTTAAACAAAAACCAAAAGTTTCTGTAAATCACAGGTAGCTTCATAGGTATGTGACAAACAACCTAATTTGGTGTTCCTGCCCGCACTGGGAGACTCGTCTTTCAGAAAGACACCTTGGCTGTAGGGACTCTAGGCTGGCTTGGGAATCAGAAGACCTGAATTCCCATACAAGCACCAGTGTTTGCTGACCACGTGATCATGAGCAAGATGCATTATCTGTCTGAATCTCAGTTTCCTTGTTTGTAAAATGTTGATAATAATATTTTCACAACCTTTCTCTCAGGGTTGTTGTGGACCTAAAGACCTGAAATTAAATCCTACTCCTGACATTTATGATCTGTGGGACCACTGGAAAGTCGAACCTCCCTTAAACTCAGTTTCTTCATCTGGAAAAAGGGGATAATAACACCTGTTATACCAACTATGCAGGGTTGTTGCAAGGATCAAATTGACACATATGCAAAACATTTTGGAAAAGTCACAATAGTTATGTAACTGTGATTCATAAGCTTTACAATACTCTACAAAGAGGGGTTACCTGCTGTTTGTCCAATCACCAATGAAGGTAGGTAGGACCAAGGGAAGATAAATTGTAAAGTCAACAAGACTTTCCTTGTGTCTGGCTTCTAGTGTTTCTGCTTTGCCTGTGCTCCCAGCCTCACTTCAGGTGCCTGATCTAGGGGTGTGCTGGAGCCAGCTCTCACCTGCTCTTGAGAGCAGGTTGTTAAATTTGCAGTGAGAGTTTTACTCCCTTGGAAATCACTAAATGCTACAAGCCAGGGCTTGATTTATTGTTTCGTTGATTGTCTAGATTTAAGAAAGTGATAGAGAAAATGTCAATAACGCAGATTAAACTTTAAAATGTCTCATAGACACATTTTGGGGGAGGAGAGCCAGTTGTTAAACATTTACCAGCATACCACTATTTCTAATTCCCTTTCAAAATAAGAAAAGATACGATATCTTGGGCAAGACTCAACCTCTCAGGGCCACAGTTTAGCAGTGAAATGGGGCCAGTGAGGGGAGGTAGGGGGTGGCAGGGTAGAGACTAAATGGTATCTAGGGTCTGTTCCTTCTCTGATAGTCAGTGATTCATTCATTCAAAAAGAATTAATTAAACACCAAGCACTGTAGTGGTGAGTCATTTATGCTACAGCAGGAATCGACTCAACGTTTTAGTGTTTAGTATCAACTAGGTGGTGCAGTGGATAGAGCATTGGACCTGAGTTCAAATCCAGCCTCAGACACTTAATAACAATGTGACCCTGGGCAAGTCATTTGAGTTCTATATGCTTCAGTGTCCTCAGTAAAATGGGGGATAATAATAGGATCAAATGAGGTAATATTTACAAAGTGCTTACCGCAGTGCCTCATTTCCTCAGTGCCTCTGTGTTTCGACGAAGGCACCTCAGTAAGACATCTGTATCGTAAGCGTTTTTTAACCTTGAAAAGGTGAGGAGATAGAGTTTAGAGATCCCTGGAATCACACTCACAAGGCAGGTCCTGAAGGTGAACTTGATTTGATTCTTTTGCGGTGGGGGCAGAGGGAGGATTTCAGGAGGAATTGTGCCCAGCTGTGTGATGCAGTGGCTTGAGGGCCAGGCCTGGAGTCAAGAAGACTCATCTTTGTGAGTTGAAATCTGGCCTTAGACACTTAGTAGCTGTGTGACCCTGGGCAAGTCACTTAGCTCTGTTCGCCTCAGTTTGCTCATCTGTAAAATGAGCTGGAGAAGGAACTGGCCAACCACTTCGGGATCTTTGCCAAGAAAACCCCAAATGGGGTCACAAAGAATTGGATGTTATTGAAACAATCAAACAACAACAACTACTGGTCATCCAAGTTGTTTCTTTTTAATCGGGTGTCATTGACCCCCAGGTTAAGAACCACTGATCTTGGTCCCATCTTTGCCACTTACCAGCTGTATGGTCATAGACAAATCACTTTCCTTCTCTGGGTTTCAGTTGCTTCCTTCATGAAAAGGAGCATAGTGAGTTAGACAATCTTGAAGTCCTTTCCAATGCTAGATTTCTATGATACGTTATTTTTGTTCACCATTTTTCAGTTGTGCCACTCTTTGGGACCCCATTTGGGGTTTTCTCGGCAAAGATGCCAGAGTGGGTTGCCATTTCCTTCTCCAGTTCATTTACAGATGAGGAAACTGAGTTTAGTGACTGGTCCAGGGTCACACAGTAAGTGTCTGAGGCTACATTTGAACTCACAAAGATGAGTCTTCCTGACTGAAGGGCACTCTATCCACTGCACCACTTAGCTAGCTGCTCCTCTCTGGTATCATACACCCATCTTTTCATGACATGCAGAGTTTCTAGAACTTATGGTCCTGAAATCTCTACAGCCCACGGTCCTAAAATCTGCAAAAGGAAGCAAAGAGGGGCTAGGGTGTTTTTGCTTTTGTTCCACACACTTAGCTGCCATCTGCTGGGGATGGGGGAAAGGAAGGGAAAAAAGGCACAGAAGAGAGCTTCACACCTGGACCTGGCAATGACTAGCAGTGCCAGGCAGTTCTTCAGAGCAATAAGAATCGATGTTGGGCTCAACTTCCAAAAGGGGAATCCAGGCAAAGGGTAAAGCCAGAGGAAAGTGGCTATTTAAAAGTTAACTTGAGGGCACATTTTCTATACATATTAATTTTCTCTACAATATCTGTGGCAGTGCATTTAAAAGCCTTGTGGTGTGGTCACATGAGGCCTCTGGTGGCCTAAGTGAGCCACTGATATTAGAAAGGGGATACCAGCTTGGCTTGGATTCCTCTGTAGAAACAATCTCCATGTGACCTCCAGACTCCCTGGATGGCTTACTTCCGTTGTTGGCCTCACTTCTTCATGGTTTTATGAGGCATGATGTAAAATGCCCGTGGTTTTTTTTTTCTTGCTTCTTCTAGGACTGGGAAAAAGAAACCCAAAAGCCTAAAATAGATGAAATAACAATAACATATGCAGCACTTTGTGCTTACTAAACATTTTGCCTGGGACAGTGGAAAGAGAACTGCATTTAGAATTACAGATTCTGAGTTTGAATCCTGGCTCTGCCTTTTACTAAGTATGCAACCTTAGGCAAGTCACAAATCTCTGGGCCTCAGTTTCCGCATTTATAGCATGAGAGGGTTGACCCCAAAAAAACTTTTTCTCAAAAAGGGAAAAGATTTATATGTACATAAATAGTTATAGCAGCTCTTTTTCTGGTAGCCAAGACTTGAAAACTAAGGGAGAGTCCTCCAATTAGGCAATGGCTAAACAAAATGTGATATTTGGATGTAATGGGATATCACTGTGCCATAAGAAACGACGAAATAGACAATTTCAGAGGAAACTGAGAAGACCTTTATGAACTGATGCAAAGTGAAACGATTAGAATAAGAGAACAATTTATACAATGATATCATTATAGAGTAAAATAACTTTGAAAGACTTTAGAGCTCTGGTCAGTGCAACAATAAGCTATGAGTCCAAAGGAAGACTCACCTCCTGACAGAGAGGTGATAAGCTTGGAATACAGAGAGAGAAATACATTTTCAGACAGGGCTAACATGGGAATTTGTTTTGCCATGCCATGTAGCTAGCTATTGAGGGATTTAATTTTAGTTTTTAGTTTTCTGAATTGGGGGGAAGGGGTAGTGGGAGGCATAGATTCTTTTAAAAATACTAGTTAGTTGAAAAAATTTAAATATGATGAAGGAATTGAACTAGATAACGTCTGAGGTCTTTTCAAGCTCTAACCTATGACTCTACATACATGATCTCATTTGACTGTCGTGCCAACCCTGTGAGGTTGATGGTGTAGGTATTATTATCCTCATTTTGCAGAAAAGGAAACTGAGAACCATAGAGGTGAAATAACTTGTCCAAGGTCACACAGCTAGTAAGTGGTAAAGTCAAAACATATTCAGATGTTTTGACAATAAATCTAGTGCTCTTACCACTCTATGCAACAAAAAAGAAGGTGAAATTTCAAAAACCAAAAAAAATAGAAAAGAAAATGTTTAAATATTTTTAAAAAATGAAAGCAAATGTTAAAAATTACATGAGCTTTTGTCAGAAAAGTCAAAACCACCAAGAAAAAACCTTCACCAGATCCTATCATCTTCATTGCTTTCCATCCTATATCTCTCTTATCCTTCTCTGATGTAAAAAACGGCATCCACATTCATACCTTTACTTCTACTCCCCCTCACTTTCTTCTAAGACTTTTTCCCTTTGGCTCCATCCTTGTTATTTGACCAAAACTGCTCTCTCCAAAGCTACCAATGATCTTTTAACTGCCACCTCAAATGGCCTTTTCTCAGTCTTCATCCTTTTTTATCTGTCTGCAGCATTTGACATGGTTGGACCCCTTGACTTCCAAGATACTTTTTTATCTTTGAGTTTCCATGACATGGCTTTCTTGGTTTCCTTCTACCCCATTGACTACTCCACCTCAGTCTCCTTCGCTGGGTCTTCACATTATGCCTAGCACTTCCCTAAGCCCTCATCTATTTTCTCTCTAGTCTCTCCGAGTTAAAGATGTCATCAAGTCCCACTGGTTGATTTTTTAATGTCTATGCAGGTCACTCCTACATTTTTCTAGCCCCCCTCTCCCTCCTGAGAACCAATTTCCTATCATGAAATGGGTATTGGGTATTTTGTATTGGATGTCCTACAGGCATCTCAAACTCAACATGGTCAAAACAGAATTCATCTTTCCCCCCAAACCCATCCCTCTTCAAAATGTCTCTATCATTTTCTCCTAATCACCTAGGTTCATCATCTTGGTGTCTACTTGGCTCCTCACCTTCTCTCTCACCAGTTGCCAAATCTTGTTGTTTCTACCTCCACAAAAGTCTCTTCCTTCTCTCCCCTCGCACAGCTACTGCTCTAGCTCAGGCCTTTATCGCCTCTCACCTGAAGTACTGCAATGGCTTCCCAACTGGTCTCCCTACTTTGTCTTTCTTCACTTCAATGCATCCTCCACATAGCTACCAGAGACATTCCTAAAGTGGAGGTCAGACCAGGTCACTTTCTCTTCTCAATACACTCTAATGGCTCTTTATTATCTCTAGGTTCAAATATAAACTCGGACACTAATCATAAAAATATAAACTCGGACACTAATCATAATA
The DNA here is from genome assembly GCF_003287225.1 of Phascolarctos cinereus. Classification (NCBI taxonomy): domain Eukaryota; kingdom Metazoa; phylum Chordata; class Mammalia; order Diprotodontia; family Phascolarctidae; genus Phascolarctos; species Phascolarctos cinereus. Next base: position 113,107,452 of record NW_027555736.1, on the reverse strand, counting down.
ATATGTAATAATAATGGTTCATATTCATGTTATGCCTGCCCATCTACAAAGAACTTTCCTCATAATAACCCATGACATAGGTAATGAAAGTGTTATTCCTGTTTCCTAGGTGAGGAATCTGCAGCTCAGGGAGGTCAAGGGGGAAGAAATAATAGGATATATTAGAAAGAGCACTGGCCTTTCTTTTGTCAGGCAATCAGGCTTAAGTGATTTGCCCAGGATCACACAGATAGTAAGTGTCAGGTGTCTGAGGCTGGATTTGAACTTAGGACCTCCTGGTTCTAGAACCAGTGCTCCATCCGCTGTGCCACCTAGCTGCCCGGAACACTGGATTTAAATGAAAAAAAAATCTTGGATTTGAATGCCATCTCTATTATTTACCTGTATGACCTGGGATGAGTCACTTCTTCTCTCTGGACTTCATTTTCTCCATCTGTAAAATGAGGGAATTGGACTAGGTGATCTGATCCCTATAGTCCCTTCTGACTTGAAATAGCACAACCTATACTTGGCTCACAGTCACACAGCTACCATAAGGGTCAGCATTTGAACCTAGCACCTTATTCAATGTTGGGTTGTTGTTGTTTTCCCACTACATTCTGCAACAAAGGAAAGCTGTCTTGTGCAAGAAGCTATAGGCTTATATTTCATTTTAGAGAACAAAACAAGAGCCAATAGGTGAAAATTAAAAGGCTGAGCTGTATGATGGAAGGAGCACTGAACCAGGGGTCAAGAGGACCTGAATTAAAATTCTACCACCACCACACATTTGCTATATGACTGTGGGTAAGTCACAGCTTCTCTTAGCCTTAGTTACCTTATCTGTAAAATGGGGATAATAATACCTGCTGTAACTACTTCACAGCCTTATTGTGAGGATCAAATGAGCTGTTGCAAGTGAAACTCCTGGTAAATCTTAAAAGTGCTTTATAAATATTAGCTATTATTGATATAGGAGCAGTTAGGTGAGGCAGTGGATAGAGCACCTGGAGTCAGGAAGACCTGAGTTCAAATCTGACCTCAGACACTTGACACCTACTAGACAATCACAAGGCAAATCACTTAACCCTGTTTGTCTCAGTTTCTTCATCTGTAAAATGAAGTGGAGAAGGAAATGGCAAACAACTCCAGTATCTTTGACAAAAACAAACAAACAAAAAAACCAACCTCCAAATGGTGTCACAAAGAGTTGGACATGATTGAACAATGACTGAACAACAAAATAATTGATACAAGGCAGAACTTGCTTATCATTAGAGTTGTCAGAAATAGAGCGCGCCCCTTCATGAAGCAGGACAACAGGCACTTGAGCAGATACTGGATGGTTACTTGCTGGGGATGTCGAGAGATATGCACTAGATAAGTCATTGGACTAGGCAACCTCTGAAAGCCTTTCCAACTCTAGGAGCCTATGATTTAAGTCAAGTCAACAAGCATTTATTAGGCCCTTACTATGTGCCGGGCACTTTGCCAAGCACTAACAACACAAATCAAGCAAAAAAGAGAATTCTTGCTCAGATAATACATACAAGGAAGTTAAGGGAGAGGAGGAGGAGGGAGAAAGTAGTCATGTGGGGGTATGTTGGAAAAAGAAATCTGGAGAATCAGGAACGGAACCTCAAGAGGAATGAAAGGATGAACATGGCTAGTCTGGTACTTTCTTTAAAATGGAGGTTCCAGGAAGAACTGACCAATCAGAAGAAGGGGCCACGGAGGCAGGGTGATCTTCCAGGGTGAGCGGGCTGCTGCAGGGTGGTAAAGAAGGACTTCTTGAGATTCAGGAAAAGAGCCTAGAGAGGATATTATATATTTTTTATGCCACGCAATTTAGTACTTTTGGGGGGAAATCATCTCATCCTCAAACTTTCTCAAATGTGCAACTCTTGCTTTACAAGATTCACACAGAAGATTCTAAGCTCTTACAGGTAACCATATTCACATTTTTGCAACCAGCACAGGGCTAGGTAGGTAGCAGGTGCTCAGTTAACACTTGCTGAATGACTGACTTTTTAAAAGCTGGGCGAAGATGAGCAATCCTAAAACGTTCAAGTGTCCGGTGTCCCTGCAGCGCTGCTTTTGGGGGACCACCCCCTGTAGAGAATAGGAAAAGTGTTAGGAAACAGAACACTTTTAAATGCGCCCATTAAAGGCAAAATGACAAAACTGGGAACGAGATGACAGAATAAGTTTATTTCAAAGCCTGAGGAGGTACTAGAGTAATGATCAGTATCTTTATGAGGACCTAAAGGAGTCTCAAATTGGACAGTCAGCAGCGTGTGAAAACATAAATGTTGTCAGGACAGTTTAATGTCCCCTGTTCCAGTGTTAAGCCTTCAAGGGAAGAGAAAAATAAAAAGAGCAGCACATAAATTATTTGGCCATCACTAGGAGATTTTATTCCACACCATCCAGCATTAGTGAGAATAAATAAGCTAGCTCAGGTACAGACCCAAAGGCCTGTTTTTGACCAGAGAAGGGAGAGCAAGAAGAAGACGTGATATTATTTGAAATTTTTAATCAATCACTTAAATAATGGACTTGAAAATATGCCCACAAAATTTATAAGTGATGCTAAAATGAGAGAGATGGCTAACACCTGGGAAGACGAAGATTTAAAGGGAGTGAGCAGGGGAGAATAATCAAGTAGCCAGGTGGCACAATGGGCAGAGTGCAGGACTTGAGGTCAAATCCTGCCTCAGATACTTACTAGCTGTATGGTTCTGAGCAAGTCCCTCAACCTCTGTTTGCCTCAGTTTCCTCATCTGTACAATGGGGATAATAATGTCACCTACCTCACAGGGTTGTTGTGAGGATCAAACAAGATGACATGTACAGGTGTAGTACACAAAGCATTATAGGAGAAAAGAATAGAGAAAGTTCACATGAAGAAGGTAATAGATTAGCCAGATCTAGAAGAGATGCATAGGATCCAACAGGCACAGATGAGAGCAATGTGGTACAACAGAAAAGGCAGCAGACCTGGCATCATGGGCAATGATATAGTAAAATGATGACATAGTAAAAGGAATACTAGTTGGCATCAGAAAAGACCCAGGCTCACACCTTTTAGCTGTGAGATCCTGACCTTGAGAAAATCATGTGCCCTCTCTGAACCTCTATTTCTTAATCTATAAAATGAGCATTCAAATAATATCCTTTCCTACCTTGAAGAGTTGTTTATTGAATGGAGTTGAATTGCTCTTTCCATGATGGTGAGGAAAGGGTGTGTGTATATTCATGCCCTTAGTTCAGCTGATTTCCATAAAGTAAGGGGCAGACAAAAGAGGCCAGGGAGGTATTGCTGTCCGTGAAGTACAAAGCTGTGTCAATCTCTTTATGAAATATGGAAAGACTTTCTCTGATTAAATTGGAAGGAGATCTTAGTATTGGCTGGCTAAAGATTGGCTATGTTTTTGATGACCAATAAAAAGCAAAGCCTGCCAACTCTGAAGTCAGTCCAGTCAAGTATTTCAAGGCAGGAAACAGCTGCAAGGATCATAACCCCTGGCAGGAAAAGAGCAAGCCGGCTATGAATTCAAGGGTGGATCCGACCTGAGGAGAAGGGAAGACCCAGAGAACACAACTGAGTGGCCTGCCCATCGCGTGCCGTGGGAGGACACCACAGAGAGTTGTGAATTGTCTTGGCCAAGTGTATTCCCCACACGTGTGCCTCGCTGCAGTTAAATCTAAGTTTGTGCCCACTCTACCCCTGGGTTCTGTGTGCATTCATAGGAGAGCAGTCCCTGGATTTATGGGGGGAAGGTTTTGTAGCTACTATTCTTGCTTTCTTAGGAAATTCCTTTGTTTTGAGCTAACTGCATCTACTGGCTATTAAAAGTAAATTCACCAGTGGGGAGTTGTGAGCTATAATTTTAAGAGTATATACCCACAGAGTACCTTTGAACCTGGGGGTGGAGACCCCATCACCACTACCACGTTACCCAACCTGTCAACCTTCAAGTGCCACCAAGTGGATCAGAGAGGGGATGCTATACCAATATGTTATGTCATCTAGGTCAGGAAAGGGTGAGACATCAATATTTTGAGAAGTCTGAGCACCCCAGATGAGGAGACAGACTTCAAGGCCAAGATATTAGTGATTTGCTTGTCATAATAAAGTCTAGCTCTTCCCGTGACTCATTTCACAGTTGCTTAACTGTTACTCAGCTACTTTCTCATTGGACGGGTGGGAATAGTGTCATTCTTCCTCTCTGGGGTGGGCTATGCAGGAAAAAAAAAAACAACAACAAAACAGAGACTGATGCTGAAAGGTGAAGGAATGAAGATCATAATAAGAGATGGGGTCCTACTTCCTGGTGGAGACTCACTTCAACAGGAAAGCCTTTCCTTTCTCTGGGACAGTTTCTTGGATAGACCATCCTGGCTCCTGTGGTGAACTTTCCACAGCCAAGTTCATTTGGGATCGTGGTTTGTGACTATGCCAAGTTATATAGCAAGCTGCTGACACCTCTTGTAAACTTCGGCAAAACAGACTATTTACATCCAATTTGCTTCACAATCATATTTTCCTGAATTCTCCTTTCTCCGGACATTTGCTGGATATGGGCCACTTGAGGGTTTCTTTTATAAATTCATTTGTTCCTGCTGTTTATTACTTCTCTTGAAGTCGTTGTGTTTCAAGCAAGCAGATGGATTGCTATAAATACTCTCATGGCATCTTCAAAGTTCTAGCTCTTTTATTATTGGGGTGATTTCAGTTACTCAAGGAGACAACACAAAACTTGGCAAAACTCTGGACAAACCCCCAAGATAATATACTCATCTTTCTCCTCCCTTTAACACACATACTCAAAATCATCTGCCAATTTTTAAAAAACTCATGCCTTTTTGGTTCTACTTTGTTTGAACCACAATAGTTTCTCATTATCTGACTCCCACCCCACACTGAACCACTACTTGCAACAAAGAAAGCCAATGAAGCAAAACCAACCAACCATATGAGCGCATTTGACTCTGCATGCAGTATTCCATACCTATAGTCTCCCCCTTTTCTATTGAGAGATGGGAAACATGTTTCCTCACCTGTTCCTTGGGCCCAAGACTGGTCATCTCAATTAATTTGAGTACAACTACCGTATAGTGTTTTTTTGATTTATAGCATTGCCATCAGTCTTGGTTCTCTCTTTTTGTCCTCACCCTACCAATTCTTTCCTAGTAAATAGGATTCACAAAATCTCCATTACTGGGGGGAAAAGGCTAAAATTTAATAAAAAGTTTGGATTTCCTACATGGTAAAGTTGATGGGAATTGGTGGGAAAGGAAATGTTAGGTTAATATCAGGTTCTTTTCTCTAAATGAATCATTATCCTTTTCTTGTAGGAACAGTGACTCATAGTTGCACAAGACTTTATAGCTTCAAAGCACTTTGCAGACATTAGCTCATTTGATTCTCATCACAACTTTGCAAGGTAAGTAAGACCAGTATTACCCTCCTCTATTATGGAGGAGGAAACTATGGTTCAGTGACTTACCCAAGGCCACAAAGTTAATAAGTAGGAGAGGCAGGAACTCAGACCCAGGTCTTCTGACTTCATGTTTTTTCCCCTTATACCAAGCTTCTTGTCCCTAAGAAAAATATTATCCATCTCTTATTAAATACAGTTATGAACAGCAATTCTGAAGTCCATCTCCCAAAGGGGAGATGATAGAGGGAGCTTACAGCTCATCTTTCTTTTGACATAGCAGTGAATATTAAGTAATAAATAACTGACATTTACATCCCATTTTCCTCACAACGTTGTGAAATAAATAGTACAAATGTTATTCTGACTTTACCTGTAAGGAAACTGATGCCAGAAAGGTTTAGATACTTGTCCTGGGCCACTAGTAGGTGGCCAAGCTAGGACTGGCCCTTTGGGCATCCTTAGAAGACCTGGCCCATGAGGAAAAGGAGGTCAGCTCTTTATCCAGGCCCCATTTTTCTTCTGCCACCACTGAAACCCTATAATGACAGTCCCTACAACCTGGCCACCCCCAGGAGATTTCCTGCTCTTAGTCTAAAAAGGACTAGTCTAAGGTCTCAGATCCATTTCCCCATCAGGAGAGACTTTGATTAGTAAGAGAAGCCTATGAAATGGAAATGTGAAAATTCTTTTAAACACAATGATTTCACCTTAGGATGAAAAGACAGAGAAGCCTTTATAGGCTTCAGCATTTCTGAATGTTTGATTACATCACTAAACCAAATCCCAAGTCTGAACTTCCTAGATGTACTTGTCTGTCCCATTGACACCTATGTGGCTTCTGACACTTGCAAGGGTAGTACCTAGGGCACCCCTTCTTGATATGGGCCCTTTGAACCTCTCTGAGGCTCAAAGCATTCCGTGGGTCAGAATCCACTCAAAACCTCAGCTCTGAACCTCCATTATGTGTTTACTTTTGTCAGCCAGTTGGAGGATATATTAGCTCAAAACTAAAACATTTAATTAAACACCAAGACAAATAAAGTGCCATATGAGATGTATTCTCCTCCAGGTTCTCTCTCTGGTAAGATACTCAAGTTTTCTAGGATCAGGAAAGAATAAATAAAAAAAGAGACAGGCTAGACCTAGGCTCAGGCTTGCCTAAGCAGGGTATGTACTTCAGATATCATGTGCTTATGGCTACAGGGAGGCTGTAGGGTGGGCAAAGGGGGGGGGGGGAAGCTACCCCTTCCAAAACTGCCACTGGAGAAGCAACTCAAAAGACTCCTGATTCAAAGTTGGAAAGGAAGAGGTAGGCCAAGATGGAAGTCACTGCCTTTTCATTATCCACTAAGCCATCAGCCCTTTTAGCTCTGAAGGCAGTAAGGGGGCTCTTCATTATCTCAAAGGATAAGGCCTTCACCCTGAGTCTCACATGAGCAGAAGAAGGCTCCAAAGCATCTACATGATCGACAGAAATCAGTATCAACAATAGGCATCTAGATGGATACAGTGCCAGGCCTGGAGTCAGGAAGACTTGAGTTCAAATCCAGCCTCAGACAATTACTAGGTGTGTGACCCTGGGAAAGTCACCTAACCCACTTTGTCTCAGTTTCCTCATCTGTAAAATGTACTGAAGAAGGAAATGGCAAAGTACTCCAGTATCTCTGCCAAGAAAACTCTAAAAAGAATCAGACATTACTAAAAACAACTAAACAACAACAGCAAATAAAATTTGGATTGGTGGAAGAGAGGGGAGGGGATATTCCAGGTTATGAAACAGAAACAGCAAAACCGTGGTGGCAGAAATGAGCATGGTTGGCATAGGAAAAAGTAAAGAAAACAGCCTAACTGGAGCAGAGGTTATATATGGGAACTGTAAGGACTCCCCAAAAGACCTGGGTCTACATGGCAATCTGTGATTCCATGAGTCTCAGTGTTAGTGGAGTTTGTGCCACGTGCTTGTTAAATTGCCTTTGAAAGAAGAAATCTGGCACCTGGATGTCAGTTATACCATTTCAAATCCAGGTTTTCAGATGCAAAGTGAATTTCAATCACTCGAGAAATCCTCATTCTTTTCCTTTCTGCTGCTGTATTGAGCACTTCCCCCTTCTCAGATCCTAGAATGTGAGCACTGGAGGGGACCTTGGAGACTGTTTAGTCCGAACTTTCTTTTTCTTTTTATTTATGCATTTATAAAGGCAATTTATTATGCACTTAACTTGAAAATCCAACAAAACCAAATGAACTGCCCAAAATAACTAATTACACACTCAACTCTAGAACCCAACAAAACCAAACATATGTAGAATTACAATTATTTATATTTTTAAGTTAATTTTGAAGCAGTATGTCCCTAACAGCTTATTAGCAACTGCCTCTGAATCTCCTTCCCTTCTGTCTTTTCATTTCAATATTTGTTAATGCCTTTTAAAACCATAAAAATATTTATATATATTTATGATGTAATCATATATTTATTATTGTATGATTAAAAATATTTTATATTATATTATTTATTATAATTGTATTGCATATTTATATTCTTTTATATATTATAATTATTTTATATTATGTATATTATGTTATATTATTATATAATATATTATTTATATATTTGTATTTCTACATACACATTTGTATTTGTAATCAGTGTATAATAATCTTGTGCTTCTGCTTCATATTACTTCAAATGAGAGCACAAATTTCCTTATATTTTATATATTTATCATTTTAGTCAGCACTCTATTGCATTTATATACCGTAGTTAATCCAACTGTTCACCAGTTGTTGAACATTTAGGTTCCTTGCGGTGAGAAAGAATGAAAAAGACAGAGACAGAGACAGAGACAGAGACAGAGTAGGAATATCTTTGTTTTACTTCATGGAAATAGTCTTAGGTTATATTTTGAGTAAGTGCAATTGCTTCCTTCAACAGAAGAGGACATAGCAAATGAGGCACCATAGTGTAATGGTAAAAGCAGTGAGTTTGGAGTTGAAGGACCTCTGTTCAAATCCCAGCTCAGTTACTTGCTATCTGGGTGACCTTAGGTGAGACATTTAACATCTCAGGGAGTTGATTTCATTATCTTAAAACTAAAGGATTGGACTAAGGGTCCATTCCACCTCTAGTTTTATGATCCTATGGGTCTGAGAGAATCTCCTGCAGTATGTAGGACCACAGAGTTCAAATGACTTGTTTGGCATCACACAGATAGTATCAGAGCCAAACTGCCTTCTAGTCCTATGCACTTTCCCTACTACATCAATATGCTTCCTTCCTCTCCAAAGTGCTAAACAAAAAGACCAGAATGCTAAAAAATCAGACTGAGTTGCTGCAGGTGCTAAGCAGATATGAGGAGATGAACAAATTATAAATTATTGTGGCAGTGTGGCATCATAGAATTTGAGCTGAAAGGGACTTAAGGAATCAACTAGTCCAATCCCCTCATTTTACAGATGAGTAAACTGAGACACTTCACAGAAGGTTAAGTGATTTACTCAAGGCCACACAACTTGGTAAGCCTCAGAGGAGGGATTTGAACCCATGTCTTCTGACTCCAAAGTCAGCGTTCTTTCCACCGCACCATGCTTGGCTTGGTCATGGTTCCCATGAAAGACTTCGGGAGGCTGATTCTGCTCTTCTGACTCTCAGGCTTAAATCTCACATAGTGTGGAAAACCCGTACTTGTAGAATATCCATCATAATGGGAAGAACAAAGAAGAAGAAGAAGGAAAAGAAGAAAGAGAGAGATGAGAAGAGGATGAAGAGGAGGAGAAAAGGAAGAAGGAGGAGGAGGAGAGAGGAGGAGAAAGAGGAGAAGGAGGAGGAGGAGGAGAAAAGGAGGAAGAAAGAGGAGAAAGATGAAAAGATGAAGAGAAGGAGAAAAGGAAGAAAAAGGAGGAGAAGGAGAAAGAGGAAAAGGAGGAGAAGGAGGACAAAGAGGAGAAGGAGGAGGAGAAGAAGAAGAAGAATGAGGAGGAGGAAGAGAAAAGGAAGAAGGAGAAAGAGAAAGATGAGAAGATGAAGAGAAGGAGAAGAGGAAGGAGGAGGAGAAAAGGAAGAAGAAGGAGGAGGAGGAGAGAGGAGGAGGAGGAGGAGGAGGAGAAAGAGGAGAAGAAGGAGGAGGAGAAGAAAGAGGAGAAGGAGGAGGAGAAGAAGAAGAAGAAAAATGAGGAGGAGGAGGAGAAAAGGAGGAAGAAGGAGAAGGAGAAAGATGAGAAGAAGATGAAGAGGAGGAGAAGAGGAGGAGAAGAGGAGGAAGAAGGAGGAGAAAAAAAGAAAGAGGAGGAAAAGAACAGGAACAAGAACAAGAAGAGGAAGAGGAGGAGGAAGAAGGAGAAGAAGAAAGGAATAAGTATTTACACAGCACCTATTATATGCCAGGCACTGTGTAAAGCACTTTACAAATATCTCATTCAATCCTCACAATAATCCTGCAAAGTAGGTGCTGTTATCTCTGATTTGCAGTTGAGGAAACTGAGGCAAACAGAGGTTAAGTGACTTGCCCTGCATTATACAGCTAAGGTTGTATGTCTGGGGCTGGATTTGAACTCAGGTTTTTCTGACGCCAAGCCTATCACTCTATCCACTGCATGAGCTAATATAGACAGACCGGGCACAAAATTTATGTCTCCTAGTGGAATTTACTGGAGGATATTTGAAGGTTACAATGATTGTGTCTTGGACCATAACATTGAAAATTCAAGACAGAAGGACTGCATTTTCTTCCAGGCACTTGTAAAGGGAAGAATAAGAACTTTTCTGAACCTGTAGTCTAGGTCAGATGACAGTCATCTGTGCCACACCAGCACCAGCATTCCCAGATCAGTTCACAAGATACAGCTGCACAAGAATGGCTTCCCCTTACCTGCAGAATAAGCCCCATCTCTGCCATGTGTGGGAGATACTTCTCCAGTTTTCTCTCTGCCCTGTGACAATGGCAGTGGTTGGCCAGAAGACAATGTCATGCATTGCCTCTAATTGGTTCTTTAGGGGTTTTGAGGTTTACAACTGATTGAAAGAGTGAAGGAAGAGGTAAGATGAGAGAGAGGCTGGCACAGACTATGCATTTTCTTTGCCCCAGAGAGATGGAGGCCTGCTTTCCTGGTCTTAAGCTGGTATCTGTGACACAGTGCTTACCTGTACAATCCCAGAATTCAGGATAGAAAATAGCAACAAAAAAATGTCGTTAAGCTCACAGCCTACATGTGTTAATTCTTAACTCTCCTGAGCCATTCTCCAAGCTTTAAAGCATGTTCTTTAATACACTCCAGTCAAAAAGGTTAACATTCACTCAGGGCTTTTCGTTAGTACTTTATATATTGGAGGTTTCTTGCATCTACAAGATGGATCAGCAGACAAGTATAGGAGTTAAAAATGGTTACCTACCAGAACAGTTTCTATTAACCAAAATTTCTGTTTGACTACTTGATTACAGGGACTGTGCATGTAAAGGAATTACACATAAACTTTATTTCAACAGAGGTAAAATGTGCTTTCATTACTCACTAGGACTGAGGTTTTTGTTCCCACCCCCAATGAAAGTCAGTGGAAAAAGTATAATTCTGTCTATATATACATATTCAATTTACCCAGAACTACTCAAAAACTCATCAAATGTACAAAATGAGCTCAACCTATAAAATAACAGGTCACCTGATAACAACATATGTACTCATACGGTGCAAGTAAGAAGCTACATCTAAAAAGCATTGTAAGAAGCAGTATGATGTAATGACTAGAGGGCTGATTTTGTAGTCAGAAAGACCTGGTTCTGTCATATGCTATGGGCAAATCACTCAACCTCTCAGTGTCCCTAGTAATGCTCTAGGACTGTAAATTATCATTGATTTGCCAATTTGTGGTGGTGGAGGAAATTTCCACTCTAGGAGATGATTCTACCAGTGAGATCACAGGTCCACTTGCCTCACCCCCCATTCTTTTCTCCATCTTCCCAAGAAAGAAAGAAGGAAGGAAGGAAGGAAGGAAGGAAGGAAGGAAGGAAGGAAGGAAGGAAAGAAAGAAGAAAGAAAAAGAGAGAGAGAGAAAGAGAAAGAAAGAAAGAAAGAAAGAAAGAAAGAAAGAAAGAAAGAAAGAAAGAAAGAAAGAAAGAAAGAAAGAAAGAAAGAAAGAAAGAAAGAAAAAGAAGCCGAGTGAATTTTAGGCCAATGGAAAAGCTTTTAAGTAAATTCTGTACTGTGCAGACATAAGCAATATATGAATCACAGTAACATCACTGAAGGAAGCAACTATTGATGTTTATAGATTTGGTGTCTTATGCCAAACTCCAGCCTTCTCTGGTTAAATGTCTTTTAATACAAAAAAACAGCTTCTCAGCTCAAAACAAAACAACAGAAGGAGGTTTGTTGGAAAGATTCAAGAAGATAAGGAACATTAGCACAAACAAACATTTTCATAGAATCTTAAAGCTGAAAGGGATATTCAAAAATATCGAGGCCCACCCACTCATTTAGGGGTCAGGAAATTGATTCACCCAGAGTTGTCAATCATCTTAATGAGCTCAAACCTAGCCCTAGACACTTACTAGCTGTGTGACCCTGGGCAAGTCACTTAACCCTACCTACAGTTCCTCTTCTGTAAAATGAGTTGGAGAAGGAAATGGCAAAACACTCCAGTATCTGCCAGGAAAACTCCAAATGGGATCACAGAGAATAAGACACGACTGAAAAACAACTGAACAACAACAAAAGAAGAAAGGAACTTACAGGAAGAAATGGAGCTAGAATCCAGATCTCTTGATACTAAGTCTGGTTATTTTTTTCCATAATCCTACCCTATCTATGGGCCTTGAACACATAAATAATTGAAATATTTTTTGCTCTCAGGGAGCCTAAGTTTAAAAGGTGGGGGGTGGGGGTGGAGAGGGGTGTTGAAGAAATGGCAACATGTAGTGAGACAAATAAATGCAAATACATACATACACACATATGTGTGTATATATATGAATGCACACACACACTAACCTGAGTCCAAAAGCCCACTGCTATGGGACTTTCTTCTCACTGGTGGAGATAATGCCTCATAACTGCATCAAGGGAAGGATAGAAGTGGAGAGAAGAAAGAAGAGAGATTCAGTCTCTTGACCCTTTCAAGCCATCTTGAATCTCTTTGGGCTCTGAAATCACTTCGGGTGTTCCTGGGTTCCTTCAAGAGAGAAGGTGGACCTTGTCAACCTTATTTCAGATTGCTGAAGGGAAAATAAGACTGGAAAGAAGCTGACATGAAAGAAGCTAGCAGTCTCCATCATGTCCTTAATCCTCAGCTTGCTACACTAGAGACTTCAGGGAATTTCTCCTTAGGGGAGATCCAGGACTCTCTCTCTTGGTCAAGTTGAGTTACTTGACTCCCAGTGGGAGAGCTCCTTCCTTCTCATTGTCTAGCATATATTATCTGAAGTATACTTTCTCTGATTTCTGTTTTGCTATTCTCTTGAATAAGTGGGGTTTTTTTGCTCCTTCCTATGTGTGTTCACTGTGGAACTGGTATTTGGCGGGAAGGCAGTCAAGACTTGGATATAAAGCCTAGGGTCTTCCTTTCACCATTAAGAAAGAACAATCAGAAGTTTAGCCTGAACTTGAAAACATATCTTCTAGACTAACAATATTTAAGGGAGCAGATAGATATAATTCTAACCTGGTACCTCCTCTCTCTAAGGAGAGCAGAGTGGGCAAGTTTCTCGCCCCAACCTCCTACTTCCCTTCCTGGAAGGAAATAAAGTCTCCCTTGGAGAAAGGTGGTGAGGAGAAGAGGCTAGAGATGTTTATTCTGCCTCTCTTTGAGCCACATAACAAAACCTTCATGCTACATGTGAGGAATAGCCCTTGGTTATACATATAAAATAATTGACAGGGGGACTAGCGATTTTAGGGGATTAGAGGATTAAGATAAAACTCATGCAGGAGGATCTAGTAGGGATGAGCCTTGGAGGAAATTACTGGATCTATGAGTCAGAGGTAAGCAAGGAATGAATTGCAGGCAGAGGGAAATTCTCTGTACAAGAGTGCTGAGACAGAAGATGGAATGTCAAATATAGGGGGGAAAACAAGTAAACTAATTTGGCTGGAATTTGTGAAGGAGAGGACCAATGTAACGGGTTTGGAAAGAAAAGCTAGGCCACACAGAGGAGCTTTAATTTGATCCTAGAGGTAGGAGGGAGCCCCTGGTGCTCCTTGGGCTGAGGGATGAAATAGTCAGACATGTGATTTAGAAATATCTCTTTGGTAGCTTCTTGTAGGATGGATTAGAGAGAGAAAGGAGACAGGGAGGCCAATGAGAAAGCTATTGCAACAATCCAGGTGAAAGTCAGGCAACAAACATTTATTAAACACTCTGTGCAAGGCACTGTGCAAAGTGCTGGAGATACAAAGAAAGGCAAAAGATAGTCTCAAGGAGCTCACTGCTTAATGGGGAAAATCACATGCAAATAACTATGTACAAGCCAGATATATAGAAAATAAACAGGAGATAATCTCCAAGGGAAGACACAAAAATTAAGGACTACAAAAGGCTTCTTGGAGAAGGTGGGACTTTAGCTGACCATTGAAGGAAGCCAGGGAAGCTAGGCAGTAGAGATGAGGAGGAAGAGAGTTCCAGGCATGGGGGACAGCCACTGAAAATGCCCAGAATCAGGAGATGGAGTGCTGTGTGTGTGGAAGGGCAAATGTCACTGGATCACAGAGTATGTAGGAGTGGATGATGTAAGGGGTGAGGAGACTGGAAAGGTCAGAAAGCTTATGGGAGGCTTATGGCCAGACTGTAGAAGGCTGAAAAGGATAAATAGAGAATTTTATATTTGGTCTTGGAGGAAATAGGGAGGCACCTGAGTTTATTGAAGGGAAGATGACATGGTGAGACTTATACTTTAGGAAAATCAATTTGATAGCTTAGCTGAGTACTGGAGTAGGGAGAGACTTGTGGTTCAGAAAGTGACCAGCAGGTGACTACAGTAATCCAGGCATGAAATAGCAGTGTCAGAAGAGAGGAGGGGGTATATATGAAAGATGTTATAAAGGTAGAAACAAAAGGACTTTGCGACTCATTAGACAAGAAAGAGTGGTGGGTCTGAGAGACTGAGGAGCCAATGATGGTACCTAGATACCCGTCCTGGTTACCCTTGACAGTAAAAAGGAAGTTAGGGACAGGGGAGGGTTTTGAGGGGAAAGATAATTAATTCAATTTTGGACATGTTGAATTTGAGTTATCTACAGGACTTCCAGTTTGTGATATCCAGTAGGTAATTCATGATGTGGGACTGAAGGTCAGAGGAGAGGTTAGAACTGGACAAATAGATCTGAGAATCACCTACATGGACATTACAGTTGAATCCATAGTACCTGATAAGAGCACCACATGCAATAGTATAAAGAAGAAGGTCTGGGGCTTCAGGGATGCCCCTAGTTAGTGGGCTTGCACTGGATGGAAATACAAAAAGACTGAGAAGGAGCAGTCAGACAGATATGAGGAGAATCAGGAGAGGGCAGAGTCATGAAAACCTAGAGAGATGAGAATATCAAGATGAGAGTGATCCACAGTGTCAAAGGCAGCAGGGAGGTCAAGAAGGATACAGATTGAGAAAAGGTGATTAGCTTTGGGAGTCAAGAGATCATTAGTTACTTTAGAGAGAGCAGTTTCAGTTGAATGATGATGCTAAAAACCAGAATCCAGAAACTGAAGAAGAGAGTGAGAAGAAATGAAGTGGAAATATTGATCATAAACAGTCTTCTCAAAGAGTTTAGCCTCCAAAAGGAGAAGTAATATGGAGCTGTCATTCCAGAGAACATAGGGGAAGGGATGAGTAGCTTAAGAAAAGGACATTTTGAGTTGGGTTGAGTGGGTAGGGAATAAAAGAGCGGTTAACGAGGGATCAAGAACAAGACGTGAACAGTGGCAGCCAGGGGTTCAAAATCACTGGGATGGGGAGGGAATGAGGAAGTAGAGTGTGTTAATTATTTACCCTCCTGGGTATGCATAGGCAAGGAGGTGATGAGGGTGAATGGAGAGAAAGGGATAAATGAGAGAAATGTCATGATAGTAGAATCAAGAGGAATTGGCAACTGATTAGATATGAGAGATGGAGAAGAAGGAAGAGTGTAAGATGACTGAGATTTCGCACACGGGAGACTAAAAGGATAGTCATGGCCTCAACAAAAAGAGATCATTTGGGGGAGAGGAAGGGTGTAATGAGATCTCAACCTAGGTTTGCCCATCTCCCAGATCAGTGCCTTTTCTACTCCATGAGAGGTAGCTTTTAATGATTCACTGTTGGGGATACTATGGAGAGGCTGCTGTTCAAGTTTGGGCTCAACTATTTGGCCTCTAGGGTCCTTCTCATCTCTGACATTTTGTGAGTGAGAAGTGGATTAGATACAATGGTCTGCACTGATATGCATTAGAGTGACAGTGACATGATACACACTCATCATGGTACATGTCCATCTGGGGTAGGTCATTAAAAAAAATCCAAGTTTCCATCATGCATAAGCTGTTTTGTGGAATGCTCCCCCATTTAGATCAAAGCCTCTCGCACCAAATTCATCTTCCAACCAACTTCTTATCATACAGGCAGACAAACTGGAAATAAAGAAAACTTCACTCACATCTAAGTATAATTATGTCATGGATCTTAGATTAGTATCATCTGTATATCTGGGCCGCTAACATAACAGTCATGGACCAGTTATCTCTGGGCCAAGCCATTCCTTTGACTAGCTTTCTTGCCAAGAATAACGCAGAGATCATGATTCACCAACTGCAGACCACAAGGGATGTTATGGACTCTGTAATGTGGAACCTGACCCTAGCCATTAATCTTCTCGGTTGCATCCTCTTTTCTGACCGCTACTCCCCCTCCCCTACCCCTGAAAACTCAAGGCAAGATCACAAACATCACTCCCGGTGGGCAAACTCTTCCTGAGAGGTACGTACAGCTGTCTCCAAAGTGAGATGGGCAGAGGAATGCACTTATCAACATAAGCAAAATCACTATCAACCCACACTGTACTGCATGCAAGAGAAAATCACATGCCAATGTTTGTCCCAGAAATCAGGGTGACTTGTTGGAAACTCTTTCTTATTATTATCACTTCTTATTATCACTTCTCAGTGGAATGTACAATTTGTTGACACTGTAGAGTAGAAGGAAATTTTGAAATGAATGAAATAATGCAGCCAAACATGTATCATTCAGAATAGTAGTGGTATGCTTAACTCTGCAGGGTTTTGCTAAATTAAATATATTGACCTCTTGGGTAATAACAGTTGTGCTGTTCTGGTCCTGGATTTGGCTCAGCAGGCATTGCTGGGACAGGAATTACTATCCAGGGGACAAACTGCAAACAATTCTCCGAGGAAAACAAAGCACAGTCCTCTCCCCAACAACGATCCAACCTGTGCTGAATGGCAAGAAGCCATTTGTCAATAGTCTTCATGATTCCTGGGAGAGGTGAGGGGGCCAGCCAACAGTCATGGCCATAGCTAATGCTGCATGAGGGTTCCTGACCAGAGATCAAGCAGAGAACTCCAGAGGTGGCAGATTAATTTTGTTTTTATAGCGGCTTGGTGAATTTACTTAGAGAAGTTATATAGCATAGCAGAAAGGGCAGTGAGCTGAGAGGAGACCTTGTGTGACCTCAAGCAGGTTACCTCACTTCTTTTTCTGGGCCTCAGGTTCCCCATATGTAAAATGAGGATAAAATATCTACCTTACCTATTCTAATATGCAGGAGGGTAGTAAGTATGTGAGACAAAAATACTTTTAAAACTATAACTAGATTTGCAATAGGTTGAATGATCACACCCAAAGAATAGTGGTTAAGGGGTTTGTGTCAGTGTGGAATGCACCCAGAAGTATATTTTCAGTATCATATTTCAATATTCTTATCAATGACTTGGATGAGCACATAGATGATATGTTTAGCTAGTTTGCAGGCAGTGGAGGTAAACAGTGAGTCTCCCTGGTGTGCTCTAGCTAAAGCACACCCCATGGAATGTTGGGCCCTTGCCCCGGCCACTTCTGGGGAAACATGTGGCTACTTGTGAAGGACTTGGCACTTTGGGATAATGAAGCAAACCCTGAGTGGTCCTCAGGAGACACAGGCAGAAGCTGCTGAGAGACAGGTTTGATGTTAGGAAAACCAACCTAACGTATATCATTCTCTTAAAGAGGGGAGGGCTGCCTCAGGAAGCAGTAGGTGACTCCTTTCAGAGGAAGTCTTCCAATGGAAGCTAAGTACCCTCTTCTTGGCAATGTTGTAAGTGGGACCTGGTAAATATGGATTCCTGTGATGGATTGGGGTGGACTGAGATGAGATTCTGTGGTTGAGCTTAGACGGGACTCCATACCTCTGTGAAGACTGCCTCTAGCACCTCTTCTGGGGTGAAGTTTGTTATATAATGAGAAAAAAACACTAGCATTCCGCTCCATACTCTGTCACCAATTACTGTGTAACAGCACAAGTGAATTAACCTCTCTGGGATGCTCCCACTCAATAAATAAATAAATACATACATCCCTATTACCACCAGAATTAAATACAGACTCTACCATTTGACGTTTAAATTCCTTTATAATCTGGCCTACGTCTCCAGCCATAAATACATTATCCACCATCATGCAATCTACGGTCCAAACAAACTGATCTTCCTACTATTCCGTACGTATAACACTCTATCTCTTATCTCTTTGCCTTGTCCCTCACATCTAGAATGCACCTCCTCCTAACCTCCATCACTTGGAATCCCTAGTTTCCTTCAAATCTCATCTCAGACTTACTAGAAGGGTAAGCTTTGCCTTAACTCTAACCCCTCTCTCCCTGCCCCCCCCATTTATATGTGTT
The DNA here is from genome assembly GCF_003287225.1 of Phascolarctos cinereus. Taxonomy (NCBI): domain Eukaryota; kingdom Metazoa; phylum Chordata; class Mammalia; order Diprotodontia; family Phascolarctidae; genus Phascolarctos; species Phascolarctos cinereus. The sequence continues at coordinate 113,089,171 of NW_027555736.1, read as the reverse complement.
GTTCAGTCTTGTCTGACTCTTCATAACTCCATTTGGGGTTGTCTTGGCAAAGATACTGGAGGGGTTTGCCATTTCCTTCTCCAGCTCATTTGACAGATGAGGAAACTGAGGCAAACAGGGTTAAGTGACTTGCCCAGGGTCACATAGCTAGTAAACATCTGAGGCTAGATTTTAACCCAGGTCTTTCTAACTGCAGGTCTGGCATTCTATCTACTGCACCACCCAGATGCCCCTTTATTTCATTAGTTTTTGCATATACTTACACCTGTACACGTTGCCTTCTCAACTGAATATACACTTTTTGAAGTTAGAGATTGTTTGTCTTTTGTCTTGTATCCCCAGTGCCTAGTAGAGTGTTTGACACATGAAAGTAATTTAACATAGACTTGTTGACTCATTCTATAAAATGGCAATTAGCTTCCATTTACACAGCACTGCACAAATTTACACAGCAGTTTGTTCCTAGAACAGCCCAGTAGGGTAGGCAGGGCAATTTTACCCTTAAGCAAACTAAAGCCTCCTACAGGATTTCATCAGAATAAAAGGCTCTTCTCAGTGAGTGAGGAGTTCCTTCTGCCAGTGTAGATAAGCAGATGTTTTGCAATTTATAATCTTAATGAGTTGCCTGGGGACAGGCAGAGGTTAAGTGACTTGCTTAGGGTTCTATGGTCACTTCATGTCAAATAGAGGATGCAATAATTAATAATTAAAGGAATGCAATAATTTTTCCACAGTCAACAGCTTCAGTCAATAAACATTTATTAAGTGCCTACTACGTGTCAGGCACTGTGCTAAGTGCTACAATACAAAGAAAGCCAAAAGACAGTCCCTGCTCTCAAGGAGCTCACAATGTAATGGGGGAGGTAACATACAAAGCTCATATACAAGCAAGCTGAATGTGAAAGATAAGTGAGAGATAATCAACACAGGAAGACAGTCGAGTTAAAGGATGATTGGGAAAGACTTCCTGTAGGAGGACGTATCTTAGCTTGGCCTTGAAGGAAGCCAGGGAAGCCTGAGGACAGGGAGAATTCCAGGCATAGGGGATAGCCAATGCAAATACCAGAGTGGGGAAATGGGGTTTCCCATATGAAGATAGCCAAGAGGTCAGTATTCCTAGATTGTAGGGCTCCCAGGGAAGGGAGAGAAGGCGTAAAATATAAGAAGATTGAAAAGGTAACGTGGGTCAGGAGGACAGGTTATGAAAAGCTTTGAACACCAAACAGAGGCTATATATATATATATATATATATATATATATATATATATATATATATACACACACACATATATATGTGTATGTATGTATGTATGTATATATATATGTATATACATACATACATACATATATATATATATACATACATACATACATACACATATATATATGTGTATATATATATACACACACATATATATGTGTATGTATGTATGTATGTATATATATATGTATGTATGTATGTATATGTATGTATATATGTATGTATGTATATGTATATATATATATATATATCACCTGAAAGTGATAGGGACCACTGGAGCTTACTGAGTAGAGGGGATGACATTATCAGGCCTGAGCTTTAGGAAGATCACTTTGGCAAACAAGTGGAGGATGGGCTGGAGTATGGCAGGGAAACCAACTATAGGCTATTGAGATAATCCAGGTGTGAGGTGATGAAGGCCTGCAACAGGGTGGTGGCAACATCAGAGGAGAGAAGGGAAATTTAAAAAAAAACTTTTCCACTTAATAGTATTTTATTTTTTCCAATTATATGTAAAGATAGTTTTCAATATTCATTTTTATAAGATTGAGTTCCATTTTTTTTCTCCCTCCCTCTATTTCCTGTCTCCTCTCCAAGATGGCAAGCAACCTGATATAGGCTATACATCTATACATGTACAATCATATTAAGCATGTTTCCACATTAGTCATGTTATGAAAGAAGAATCAGAACAAAAGGGAAAAACCACAAGAAAGAAAAAAAAGAGAGAAAGAAAATAGTATGCTTCAATCTGCATTCAGAATCCATAGTTCTTTCTCTGGATGTGAATAGCATTTTTCATCATGATTCTTTTGGAATTGTCTTGGATCATTGTATTGCTAACAAGAGCTAAGTCTATCAAAATTGATCACTGCACAATGTTGCTATTACTGTGTACAATATTCTCCTGGTTCTGCTCACTTCACTCAGCATCAGTTCATGTAAGTCTTTCCATGTTTTTCTGAAATCTGAGAAGGGGGATTATATGCCAGATGATATGAAGGTCATATTGACAGGCTTTAGCAATAGATTGGACATGGACAAGGTAGGATGTGAGAGAGTGCGGAGCTAAAGATAACATCTAAGTTGCAAGACTTAGTAACTGGATGGTGGTACCCTTAACGGTAATAGGGAATTTAGGAAGAGGAGAGGATTGGGGGGAAAGCTAGTAAGTCACACTAACTCTGGTCTTCCAACTCTTGATTCCAATGATCTTTATAGTATACTGACCTGCTTACACAGCTAGGTTGTTGTGCAGATCATATGACATTATATATAAAAGGGCTTTTTAAACTATAAAGGGCTGTACAATGTAAGGAATGACTACAATTCTACACTCTGCAATGACTTAGTTTTACATTGAATTTACAGATGGACAATATCATTGTAAAGAATTAATTCCTCCCCCCTTCCCCTCCCCGGTCTTGCAGCAGGATGAGGACAAACAATATCTTGAAACTTTCATTGCATACTGCACTACTCACTACCACAAATGTCTTAATTATTAAGACAAGTATTTTTCTAATGTAAAGGCCGTGTTCTTGTAATGAGAAAATCCATCCACCAGGAGACTGGACAGAAGAATGGATGCAACTCACCAGCTGTACCATTTTGCTAAAGACAGACCAAGGCAGTGTGGTATGGTGGATAGGGAGAACATTTACTTTGCAGAAAGAGGAACTGGTTTCATATCCCATCCCTGATGCTTATTATCTATGTGGCTTTGGACATGTCACTTAACTTCTCTGGGTCTCAGTTGCCTCATCTGTAAATTGAGGACATTGGACTAGGCTCCCTTTGAAGTCCCTTCTAGCCCCATCACTGTGATCCTATGATTCCTAATTGCTCAGTCCATACGGATTTATGGGAGACAAAATATCATGCCCACTTTAATGAGCACAGAAGAAATTAATGCAGATGGGTGATAGAAGCCCATTCCCGCCAACTCTCCTTGAACACAATGGACAGCTGGACTTTGACAGCAGCAGCTGCAGGCAAACATGCAGCCTGATCCTTTCTTCAGCTGTCACTCTCCAAGCTGGGGAAGTTTGAACTTCACAGCTGTCTCATTTAATGGACTATCCAGTCTCTCCGCTTCCATCCACCATCATCCCCTTCGTACCTTTGAGTGAAGTCTCTACTTCAAACCTGCCTGGGGGAGGGAAGAAAAGAAAGATAAGTAAAAGTCATTTCTTTGTCTAGACATGAAGCAAAAAACCAAAAACAAACGAAGAAGAAGAAGAAGAAGAAGAAGAAGAAGAAGAAGAAGAAGAAGAAGAAGAAAAGGAGAAGAAGAAGAAGAAGAAGAAGAAGAAGGAGAAGAAGAAGAAGGAGAAGAAGAAGAAGGAGAAGAAGAAGGAGAAGAAGAAGGAGAAGAAGAAGAAGAAGAAGAAGAAGAAGAAGAAGAGAAGAAGAAGAAGAAGAAGAAGAAGAAGAAGGAGAAGAAGAAGAAGAAGAAAAGAAAAAAAAACAATCACCCTTTGTTCCATTTTGGCATTTCTGATTGGATCATTTTAGGTGCATTGAGAAACCCTTGGGTACGGGACCCCAGACCTGAGTTATGCTTTTGTTATGACAAATAGCAACCCCACTTCTTTGGAATGACAAACACAATGTAAACTGACACCAGTGAATTTGCTTAGAGGGAAAAGAGCCATTTTGCATTGTTCCATCTTCCAGAGCCAATTTTTCTTTATTGATTGAAAACAGTAAGATTTGTTAATCAGTGCCTAAATGCACGACTTTAAGCAACTCACTCCTAAACTTAGGAGGGTTGCTCTTATCGCCTTATAATCTTCTAACTGATAGGAGCTGGGCAGAGAAAGCCAAGGTTAGACTATGTGTGTGTATGTGTTTTTCCTGTCTAACAATAGAAGCATTTGATGCTTTTCACAGGGTGAATACCAGTCTCTTACTGCAGGTGCACTTGTGGTGTGGCCACAGGGGGAAAGCAATAACTGACATCCTTTTTCTATTCAATTCACAGTCAAAGGAGTGTTTGTAATTTAGTAGCTGCCTAGCTTGAGCTCAGTCCATATGGTAGCTGTTGTCTGACAGAGAAAAGAAAACAGTATAGCCCTTCAACTAGCAAGATGATGAATTCTATGTATTAATTCTCTGCTTAAAATGAGCTCCAGCCCAGACTCATGGCTGAATTTAATATATGCTAGAACAATGGAGGGGGGGAGAGGAAGAGAGAGAGAGAGATCACACATCACTGAATATTTCAAGCCAGGGTCTTTGGCCTGGTTTTTCACCCCCACCCTTCACCCTTCCACTGTTTCTCATACTATAATCCAAATTGCAAATCTGAAAACCACACTCCTTCAATAGTGCTAAGTGGAACAATAAAAATAGCTACTAAACAACTCATTAGGCAATGGAATCCAGCAAAAATGAGCTTTTATTCATAGCTCTCCATTCATTCTTTCTTTTGACATTTCCTCTATCCCACCTTGGAAATCTCAAAGCCAGGGAAACACCACTGCTGTCAGTATCTTGATAACATCAGTATAAATCACACCAAAAGACAACACGCACCTTATTTTACTTTGCACTAATCTACACATGAATCCTAATCCAAGTCATGACAGTGTGACTCAAGAGGAAATCATCTCAATTTCATTTTTGTGGAATTTGGAGGGACTGCTTGCACACCAGCTCATTTTAAAAAATACATGTGCCAGGACCAGGAGATGAAGGAATGAACAAAGATTTAACAACTGTCTCCTTCTCTTCTGTTGGATTTAGACCAGCTAGAGAATCAGTAGGTGACTTTGGCTAACGTCTTCAGTCTCCCAGACTGCCTCTGTTCTATCTGAAAAAAGACAAGAGCCTCCCTAGTCACTTGTCTGTCTTCCCATCTATCCCTGAAGATGGATGAGTTCTCCCGTGTCTGGGCTTTGTGACTGAAAGGTTACACCATACGTATAAAACAAGAGTATTTCTGTAAACTCATGTACAGTGAGGCGAGCAGAACTGGGAGCACAATTTATAGAACACCAACAATATCATAAAGGCAAACAACTTTAAAAGATGTAGGATGTCTGATCAGCATAATGGCCTACCACAATTCCAAAGGACCCAGGAAATATGCTGCCTACTTCCTGAAAGAGAAGTGATAGACTAAGAGGGCAGATTAAGACATTTTTTTGGCTATGGCCAATTCAAAAATTTGTTTTACTTGACTATTCATGTTCGTAACAGGGATTTTATTTTTCTTGCTTTCCCAATTGGCAGGGGGAGAGAGGGAAAGAAGGTAGATCTTTGCAAATAAAATACAATTTAATTTTTAAAAAGTATTTCTTTGAGTCTATATATTCTCTTTCCTTTGAATAAAATTACAGACTAAGAACTTTGAACAAAATCACAGACTAAGAAAATAGAACATGCATATTTTGAAAAATTATACACATTACACCTAGTAATTAACATTTTCATGCCCATTGACAGAAACAGTATAACACAGTGCATAGGAGGCCAGCCTTGGAGGAAAGAAGACCTGAGTTCAAGTCTTACTTCTGACACATGCTAGCTATGTGGGTATGCGTAAGTCATTTAATATCTTAATCTTCCAGTCAGTTCTCCAATATTTAACTTATAAATAAATTGATGATTTGCAACGGTAGAGGGATTTTCCACACTAGGGAGTTCCTTAAACTGAAGAAATCTAAGATTTGGACCAAAAAAAATAATGCTTATACATGTTGAAGCCTGTTCCAGATTTCATCATAATAGAGAATTAAAATTATGTTCACATTGCCATACTGATATGAAATACTTGTTCTTTCTTCATCATTCAAGTGGGATAGACAAGAATAAATGCAAGAGTTTCCTGGCTTCCACTGGTCCACTGTGTGTATCTAAGTCTCTCTCTGCTACCTAGTCCGCTTGCCAGGGTAAATAAGGGAAGAAAACAAACCATGTCAGTCATTCTAAGATTTCCAATTCCAAACCATAGAATCATAGAAACTCAAAATACAAATGACTGAGATAGGTCATCCAGGCTAGAATTTCATCTAGAAAATAATCTAGGATTTCATCCTTTTTTTCATGATCAAAGACTCTATGGTCAACCAAGTCCTTGCATTGGTGCGCACACCTCTAATCAATGTTTCATGCTTTAACTAAGGCTTCCCCTCCCCTTTTCCAAAGATCAATCTTAATTTCTCCTAAGAGAGCTGCTTTTAATCTTAGCAAATTTTTTGAAACAAAACAGCAAGGAAAAGATTCAAAAAGGTAAGTTTAAAATGGAAAAGATGTTGGAATCAGTATCGGAAAAGTCAATCATGTTTTGTGCCAGACATTATCATACTTGCTTGTGTTGACTTGGAAAGTTTATACTGAATGTATTAGACTAGCACAGAAGGCTAGGATGGGCTATGATCTGCAGCCTTGAAGGGAATACCCTCTTCATTGAAATAACTGATCCTTGGAAATACTGGATTATAGCAGATGGTAATCTCCCACAATCTCTAGTTCTAACCTTTTGATTTTGGGTCAGTAAGAAAGGGCCAGGAAATTCACCTTTGGCTAATTTGGGATATGGGAAAAAGAATAGCTTATTTTGTATGATTAAAGTCATTATATGTTCAAAACAAAAGCAGACAGATTTCCACCACCATTAGAGATATGCAATAAGCCTGTTACACTATGAACTACCACGTGGATTTATAATATGGAACAATGATCCCTTATGAGCCTCTTCCCTAGGAAAAAAAAAAAACCTAAACTAAAATTCCTGGAATTGAGAGGAATCTTGGACATCTAGTCCAACAGTCTAAAACTTGAATTGCATATTCCTTTTAAGTTTCCAGTTTAATTTTTGTTTCTCTTCATAAAGACACATCACCTATGACAAAGCCTCTCCTAGGACAAAGAAGCTATAAAGCTGAAAAATATGAGTTAGTGAGGTTTTGGAGTACAGTAGTATAAGAAGTAGAGCAGCTCGGTGGCCCAGTGGATAATGCACCAGGCCTGGAATACTGGAGTTCAAATCTGGCCTCAGACATTTAGTAGCTGTGTGACCCTGGCAAGTCACTTGACCCTGTTTGCCTCAGTTTCCTCATCTGTAAAATGAGCTGGAGGAGGAAATGGCAAACCACTCCAGTCTCTTTGCCAAGAAAACCCCAGATGGGGTCGTGAAGAGTCAGACACACCTGAAACAGCAGAACAACAACAAAAGTATCAGTAATCTTCAGGGTCCACTCAGGCAGGAAGAGATTTCTGATCTAGTTCAGTGTCTACACACCTCCAGTTAAGGAATACTACAATACCACAACAACTTAGAATTTTAGAACTGGAAGGAAACCCAGTTGTCAGCTAGCCTAATCTCCATCTGACCAAGAATTCTCTTTACAACATACCAGTTGTCACGTAGGCCCGGATCACCAAAAGATTCTAGGTTCACATGGACCAGGTCTGATCATTGGGGCTGACTGCGAAAGAGTCATTGTCTCTCATTAGCTTGTCAAAAAAGAAAAAAACAAAAACAAAAAAATGTAAAATGGCTAATTTTGCCCATAACTGGAGTTGCTCCAGGAAAACCTATTAATATAATCAGTATAGAGTTCATATGCACGTTTCCCCAAATATGGGTAAAAGGTTCCTGTGTTAACCCTCAAGATGCTAAATGCATTTCAAGTACAGCACAGTCTTTATTCCACACCATATACAATGAAAAGATGCAAAAGACTCACCGGAGCCTATAAACACCCAAATAGACCACCTGTAGGCACCTGAAATGGAAGTGAACATAGAATTGCCCAGGGGGTAACTCTTGGATGTTCCAGTGAAGCTTTGTTTCCCACAGATTCCTATAAAGAGCCCCCCCCATCCCACTAAGATTCACAGTACCATCTAGTGACTCCTCCCAGATGGTAAATATATGGGGGGGGGGGAGAAGCAGGAAGCTGTTGAGGCTTCTCCTTCTTAGGAGACCTGCACTTTCTCCGTAATTCACTGAATCTGCTCTCCAAGTAGGCTATATAGGAACTATGCGGACAATTCTTTCCCTTTTTTTTTCTTTTTTAGGGAATTGGGGTTAAGTAACTTGCCCAGGGTCACACAGCTAATGTCAAGTGTTTGGTCTGAGGCTGGATTTGAACTCAGGTGCTCATGACTTCAGGGCCAGTGCTCTATCCACTGCACCACTCAGCTGCTCCGAACCAATAAAAGGTCCCACCCAACGTGAGGCTCGAATCCACAACCCTGAGATTAAGAGTCTCATGCTCTACCGACTGAGCTAGCTAGGCGACCCGAACAATTCTTTCTCTAAGGAGAATGATGCATCAATAAATCCCCTTCACTGTCTAAAAGATATGATCTCTGAGCTCTTGAACTTGGCCATTCTCAAACATGGAGTTATTCATGAGACAACACTCAAAGCTGGTGCTTCCCTAAAAATTGACCTCCCATGGCTATAAGTCTATGTCATCAGCTCATGCTCCTTCAGGAATTTAAAAGCCCCCTTTCTCTAGATGGGAGTTGGCACTCACAAGTGAACATTGTCCATGAACTACTTTCTCACATTACATGCAGGTGTATATCTACCTCTGCCACGTGCCTCTGCAGCAAGTCACAATCCTCTTGAAGTTGGGGAAGGAAACTGTGTATGGAAGCAAGTTCATCACCTCCTCAGTAGAGAGGGATGAGAGAGAAGAGAGAATCCATCAATCTGGGCTCACAGTTCACTTCTATAGAGCAGGGCCCTTCCTCCAATGATAATCCCTCCCCCCAAGTTCCAATCAGCCAATTATATTTGATAAAACTGAGTCACAGGAGTTGTTTGTGTCCTCTAAGCAGGGTGTCAGATGGCCTTCCCCCCCCCACCTCTGTAAGATGGCACTTCTCCAACGCCCCTAAAAGCCCACCCTCTTTAATTCATCAAGATGATTAGAAAACTCGTTAGAATGACTGTGGACTCTCCATTCAACTTAAATCAACAAGTGATCATGTGTCCCTTACTTGAAAGATGGAAAAGGGGAACTCATTATCCACCAAGGTATATATTCCTCAAGGAAACTTATTCCACTTCTGGAAAATGTTAGTCCCCTGATAGATGATATCCAGCCTGTGTTTGAATACTTCCAGAGATAGGAAGCTATCTAACTGACTAAGAAAGCATCCAGGTGCCTTAGTGATCAGATGCAATTATCATTAAATTCTTCCTCATTTTGAGCTGAATGAAGTTACTGGTCTTAGTTCTGTCCTCTGGAGCCACAGAGAATAAGTGTGGTATCTCTTCTCCATGAAAACCTTGATATGCCTACAAGGATGAAAACAGATCAAAATGTACTGGTTTTCCATTTCCCTTTACCCTAATCCTAATGATGAATCCCTCTCTGATACAGCAATCCCACACAAACAACACCTGGTCCCACTTTGTTACAATCCAAATAGCATAATAGATCTTCTGTAACCCAAATACAGACACTGTCAGGGATGCTGTGTTGGTTGGAGGCAACAGCACATGTTTAGTTCATGTTGGATTTAAATAATTTAACTGGATAAGACAGGCATTGATACAAATGGTCAACCACCAGGAAGACCTTGCAGCCAGAACCTTCTCCAGGTAGAAAGGGGGAACTGAATGTTTCTATACTTTTAGAAATCAGAAGTATAAGCAGGAGATTCCACAGGATGATTTTAAATTGTCCAAGAACCATTATATTTTAGGTAATGAGTCATGAAAGATTCAAGAGGAGAGGTCACAGCTTAGCTTCGTGTTCAAATGTACCCAGCAGATTGAATTGTTCTAAGTGACGAAAGAAAGTATAGGGAAAAGATTTAAAAAAACAAAACAAAACTGGATTTGGAGGCTGAGAACCTGGGTTCAAATCCCAACTGTTCCATTTACTACCTGTAAGACCTTGAGCAAGTTGGCCAAAAAAGGCAATTGATGGCACAGAGGAGAGAGCCCGGGGCCTAGAGTCTGGAGTCAGGAAGTTGTTATTCAGTCATTTCAGGTGTGTCTGACTCTTCGTGACCCCATTTGGGGTTTTCTTGGCAAAGACACTGGAGTGGTTTGCCATTTCCTCCTTCAGCTCATTTTGTACATGAAGAAACTGAGGCAAGCAGAGTTAAGTGACTTGCCCAGGGTCACACAGCTAGGACATGTCTGAGGCCAGATTTGAACTCAGGAAAATGAGTTTTCCTGACTCCAGGCCCGCCATTGTACCACCTAGCTGCCCAGAGTCAGGAAGAAAAATGAGGCAGATGGGGGTTAAGAGTCTTGTGTAGGGTCACACAGGTAGTGAGTGTCTGAGGCTGCCTCATTTTTTTTCAACTGGAAAATGGTGATAATGACAGCACCTACCTTCCAGGGTTACTGTAAGGACCAGACAACATTTGTAAAATGTTTAGTGTGGTACCTGGCACACAGTAGGTGCTATATAAATGCTTCATCCTTTCCTTTCCTCCTTCCCAAGTCACTGACTGTCTCTGGTTCTGTCTGTAAAATGGAGGAGCTGGACTAAATAAGTTCAGAGGTCCTTTCCAGCCTTCAGTCTATGATTACTGTAACCGCTTTCTAAAAAGCATTGAAGTAAAAAGCATTTCAGTGGCTATTGGCCAGAAGCCATACAGAGACAATGAAAAGGTTACAATCTATACCTATCCCTGGAGTGCCCTCTACACACCTGCATTTCTGCTTGTCATAATAATGATAATAATAATAACAATAATAATTAATAATGATATTAACTAACGTATAAATTTCTTTAACATGTGTAGACCACATTGGACAGCTATACGGTGCAGTGGGTAGAGCACTGGGCTTGAAATCAGGAAGACTCATCTTCTTGAGTTCAAATCTGGCCTCAGACACTTACCAGCTGTGTGACCCTGGACAAGTCCCTTAACCTCTCTTTGCCTCAGTTTCCTCATCTGTCCAATGAGCTGGAGAAGGAAATGGCAAACCACTCCAGCATCTCTGCCAAGAAAACCCCAAATGGGGTCGTGAAGTCAGACACAACTGAACAACAAGAACAAATCACTTTACAAATATTTTGTGCTTGTGACAACCCTGTGCTATTATCATCTTCATTTTACAGATGAGGAAACTGAGGCAGACAGAGGTTAGGTAATAAAAATAATGATATGTAACACTTACATAGCAATTTAAGGCTTGGAGAGCGCTTTACAAATGTCTCGTTGTATCATCCATACAACCCTGTGAGGCTGGTGCTATTGTTATCCCCATTTTACGGATAAGGAAACTGAGACAGAAAGAGATTAAATGACTTGCCCAAGGTCATCCAGCTTAGTCAGTGTCTGAGGCCAGATTTGAACTTGGGTCTCTCTGACTCCAGGTCTAGGACACTAACCACTGTACCACCTGAGGTCTCAATCTTCTTAGGCCTCAGTCTCCTCATCTATAAAGTAAAAGGGTTTGTACGAGATGGTTTCTGTGATGTCTTCCAGCTCTATGAAATTCTGTTGGGTGTCAGATGGAGGTAAGTACTCATCCTTTATGGTCCAGATCAATTTTTCTTTCTTCCTGCCAGGAGTCCTACCTTCACTACCACAAGCTATAGCAGGGGTGGGGAACCTGCAGTCTCAGTGGGTCCTCAAGTGCGGCCCTTTGACTGAATCCAAACTTCCCAGAACAATTCCTTTTATTGGGATTTATTGGAATTTGTTCTGTGAACTTTGGATTCAGTCAAAGGGCCGCACTTGAGGACCCAGAGGGCCATGTGTGGCTTCGAGGCCACAGGTTCCCCACCCTTGATCTATAGGAATCTCTCCCTCCCATGAACTCATAACATTCACTGTCTATACCCTGCATTCAGCACTTAATCCTATACTGCCAGGATTAACAGCCTTTCAGACGGGTGGAGTCTCCTGTTCTCCTGGGATTAGGAAAAGTGGTTTGGGGGCAGTCAAAGTGTCCATCATCTCTCACAGATTCTACCAACTAGAGACTAATTTGAGTTAATGACCTTCTCTTCTAAATGAAAATACCCCCTGGAAAAAAAGTCCAGAAGTTTCTTGGGCACAAGACTGGCAGGATTAGGTATATGCTTTAGGAATGTCAAGTTGGCAACTGCATGGGGGATGGATTGAATCAAAGAGAGACCGGAGAGTAATAATGATAATAACAGCAATAACGACAGAGTGACTAGAAAGCTGGCCTTAGAGCCAGGAAGGCCTTGGTTCAAGTCCAGTCTCTGACGCATATTGTCTTTGTGACCCTGGACAAGTCACTCAATGTCTCAGTGCCCTAGGAAACTTTTAATTTCTTCTTTCTTTTTTTTTTTTGAGGCAATCAGTATTAAGTGACTTGCCCAGGATCACACAGCTAGTAAGTATCTGAGGTCAGATTTAAACTCAGATCTTCCTGACTCCAGGGCCGAGCAAATTCTTTTGATTTTAAATACATTGCAAGGAAAATGCCATACTGACTTGGTAGTGGAAGTTCTCTCTTCTGGAAGTTCCTAATGTCAATAAAATCACAGGTGTGGTCTCTATCTCTGATAATGACAAATACAAAGCTTTTAATATTGCAAAACATTTTCTATGCACCTCTCATTTTGAGCCTCACAACAGCCCAGTGAGGTAAGTACTGTAGGGATTGTTATCCTTAAAGTTTAAAGACTGGGAAAGTGAAGCTCAGAAACATTAAGGGACCTGGCCACGGTTATACAACCTGTAAGCATCAGAGGCATGATTTGAACCCTGATTCTCCTGATTCCAAGTCCAGCATGCTAGATGGCCTCACAGCCACCTCAGAATAAATTATTATTGCAGGCCATCAGAGTTGGAAGGTACCTTGGGAATAATTTAAACCAATTCTCTCAATTGGGAAAACTGAGGCCCACAGAAAATAACTGAATTTCAGAGTTTAAAAGGAACTCAAAGTTCATTGAGTCAAACATTTATCTGAAGCAGGAATCCCCTTTATAGCATCCCCAACAATCCAGCCTCTTCTTGAATGCTTCTAGTGACAGAAGACTCAGTGTATGACAAGGCAGACCATTTTGTTTCAGACTAGCTCTAACTTAGCTGGGGCAAGTGAGGGAAAGGGTTTCAGAAAAGGCAGGAGGCCACTGGTGCTATGGTCGTTGATTCCTGAGATACCTACCACCTTATAACATCTCTTGTATTATCACCATGGGAATAATCTGGAATGGTGCCATTGAAAACAGTATTATTTAACATTTGTTTTGTTGCTTAGAGGCGAATGGGTAGAGTGCCAGATTTAGAGTCAGGTAGACCCTCTCTTCAAATCCCATCTTACCAGCTATGTGATATGGGATGAGGGACTTTGGAGTTTCTGATGCTCCAAGTGACTTATCTACTAAATAAATAATTAAATCATAGATCCTTGAGGTAGCAACATTTGTGATTGTTGTTTAATTGTTTGACTCTTTATGATCCTATTTGGGGTTTTCTTTGCAAAGGATAATGGAATGATTTGTCATTCCCTTCTCTAGCTCATTTTACAGATGAGGAAACTGAGGCAAAGAGAGGTTAAGTGACTTGCCCAGGGTCACACAGCTAGTAAGTGTTCAAGACTGGATTTGAACTTAGGTCTTCCTGATTCTAGGCCTGGCACTCTATCTCTGCACTATCTCGCTGCCCTAGGTATTGACATATTGTAACTTAATTTTTCAAGTACATAGGATCTGTCTCCTCCATTAGATTATGACCTCCTTGAGGGCAGGGACTACATCTCATTCTGGTATCTCTCACAGAACATGGGCAAATGGAGTCATAGTAGAGAGTATAGGAGATGTTTACTGACCTCCTTTTTCTCTATGGTAGCAAGATTCATATTTTGTATGGTTAGCCAGAGTCCTTGTCTAAGTGGACAAAACTGTGGGTTTTGACTCAGAAGGCTATTGAGTTTTGAAGACTAATACACATGAAACTACTGGTGAAGAACTCAAAATGGCAGATATTCAAGTGATAAACTGATTAATTGATAATCAAATATACCTAAGGGAATACCTTGATAAAGCCATGCAGCGATTGGATAGCACTATCTTAGATAACAGGATATTCAAAAGATTTTACAAGTAGATAATCATGATGTTGACAACAATGATGATGATAGCTAGCATTTATATAGCACCTACTAGGTACCAGGCACTATGCTAAGCACTTTACAGTTATTATCTCATTTAATCCTCAAAAAATCCTGGGAGGTAGGTCCTATCATGATTACCATTTTAGAGATGAGGAAACCAAGGTAGATAGAGACCAAGTGACTTGCCCAGGGTCAGACAGCTAGTAAATGCCTGAGGCAGGATTTGAACGCAGGTCTTTCTGACTCCAGATCCCACATTCTAGGCACTGCATCATCTAGATCCTTCTAAGATTAAAGGATGAGGAGAAAATGAGGATGTCATAATAAAAATAGGAATGCCACTGATGTTTGGAATCTTCCTGGCTTTATAAACGTCATAGAGGCAGCATTAAACAGTGCAAAGACTTGGAGTCAGGAGACATAGGTTCAAATTCTAGCTCTGACACTTCTTAGTGATGTGAACAATTCACTTAACTCTCCAAGCCTCCATTATTTCATCAGTAAAATAGGAGTAATAATAATATACATGCACTAACTACCTCACAGGGTAGAAAATAATTTTTAAACCTCTAAGAGCTGTAGAAATGTCAGTTATTGTAAGTGTCTTTCGATCAAATGATGACATCTGAGAGAATTTTAAAATTGAATTTTGGGAAAGAGGAATCCCTTTCAGCTCTAAATATTACCATCATAAAGAGTTTAAGTGATACCATTCACCCAACAAGCTGAAAGCAAGCTCTTGACCCAAAGAGAGACAATTGTAGTCTACCATAGCATCTCTGTAAGGTAGGGGGCATGATCACTCCCTATTTACAGAGGAAGAAATTGAGGCAAGAAGCTTTAAGTGACTTGCTCATGGTCACATGGTAAAAGGCTAGACCAACAGTGCTAGTGAGAGCATTCGACCCTGCAGAACAGATCACGCTGTTCCCTATTTTTTCCTTGTTTTCCTCTATTTCAAAGTCAGTATAATAAATTACATTTTGAAAAGCATCTTGATTTCCTTAATTTGTACCATATGTTTACAAATATTGCACAAAAGAGGGGGGAAAAGGGCAGACATCTATTTACAGTTCCTGCCACTTTTGTCTATTTTCACGTTGCCTTGAACTGGCTGTAGCCCAAGGATGTTAATGAAAAGCATATCGTCTTCGGTTTTGATACAGACCTAATGTGTGATTTCAGCTAGCATCCACGAGGTCTGAGCCAGTGACACAAAGGAGCGGATTACCCTTTGATAGGCAACACGCAAGCAAGATTCTAGAAAAACAAAGAGATGAGCAACAAGGAAAGTATTTTCTTTTTCCAACCAAATAATTAGTTGTGGTCTAGAGATCATTTCTCTCTCTCCCCAACATCAATACTTTGCTTATTCAGTGGCCATTTACGGACATCTGTGCACAATGCAACAGGTCCCAGAATGCAATGGGGAAGTGTGTATCGGGGGAAATAGATCACCTCTTGAGAATGGAAAAATGTTTGTTGAAGCAAAATCATAAGTGAATTATTAAAAACACGGAACCTATCTTAGCACTAGTCTTCCATCTCCTGTTTCTCTGTGATAGTGAGATTCATGTTTTCTGTGGGTGAGAGGAAGCATGGATTTGTAAAACCCTAATCTAAATGAAAAGAGCGCTGGATTCAGAGTCAGAAGATTTATACTACTTGCTACTATTTATATAACCCATGGCGCAGGACCCCAAAGACTTTAGGCTGACATAGACTGGATTCGATCCTGGGAGTCTGACCTGAAAGGACCATGTACTGTTTTTGGCTGGCCTCCAGTCTGGCGTAAAACTCTGGGGGAAATCTGAATAAAGCTTCAGTGAGGCTCTTGTCTAGGTTTTCCCCGAACTGGATAATAGGGGCCCCACTCTTAAATAGATGCTTAATACACAATATGGTGATCAAGAACGGCCTTTATTTCCTTTTCTACAGAAAATGTAGATAAGATACTGAGGACTCACAAGAGCCTTTGCAGGGGGAAAAAACAGAAACATAAAGCACTCAAATAGGGAGGGAGGGGATAAACATTTATTGAGGGCCTACCATGCTCTTGAATTCAAATATGGCCTCAGACATTTACAAGCTACGTGATCCGGGGCAAATCACTTAACCCTGTTTGCCTCAGCTTCCTCATCCATAAAATGAACCGGAGAAGAAAATGGCAAAACACTCCAGTATCTTTGCCAAGAAAACCCCAAATGGGGGACAGGACTGAAATGACTGAACATGTTCCAGGCATTGTACCAATATTAAGGATATTATTTCATTATATTACTATTTTAAATTATATATTATCTCAGATAGATACCCAATTGGACTCATTAGACTACCACTAGAAGGTAAGGACACTTCGTGGGACTGCTAAACAGATACTCCCCATTTACTTCTGCCTTGCACCATCTTAGTGATTCATAGCAGTAGCAGAGTTGGCAAGGTCCTGCTTGCCTTACCCTAGCATGTTTTTAATCCTTTAACTGTGGGGTTATCTTCTGGTGAGGATCTTTTTCCTTCTCCAATAGGTACCTTCTTAAGTAAATCTCCATTTTGGAGGAAGTGTCTGACTGGAACTCAGGAACTATCAATCTTTTGGGAACTCTAGGACTCAGGAACTCTTGAATTCAGGATTACCCACAAGGTATCCAAAAGGCTGGAAACATCCACTCTCATGATCCCAAGGCTCAGCTTTCTGTTCCAAAAAGGAAACAGAAGGGCCAAAGAATGTATGGAGCTGGTGACCCTCTCTCTTGTTCACCTAGGCAAACACAGACCATTCACCATGTGATTCTCCTTCAAGTTGATTTTTTTTTCTTCCCCCTCTCACCCTCTCATCAAGGAAAAGGTCTCCAGAAAATTTCACAGCTTGATCTTATAAACCCCAGAGAGGAGAGTTGCTCTGAAAAAAGATCCATCTTCTGAGTTTCAATTAATCCGTCATCAAGAGGCAGCCCCAGTCTGAAGCCCAATCAATAAGGTATGGTCCATATGCATGGAAGGAACCCTTCAGGTGCCTGTTACAGAGTCCACACCCCACATTCTCATCAAGTTGTTTGGGGTCTAGGAACTCCAAAAATTAAGTTATTTTACTATGGTAACTCATAAATCAACACTATACTTCATAGTTTTTCCACAGCCATCTCTAGGTTCCCTGAACCCCAGAGTAGCCTGGAGCGCCATAATATGTGGCCTATCCAAAACCAGTATGTAAGATCAGTATAATGTGCTAATTGTCACAAAAGAATCTTTAAACGTCAAGGTACATGGGCTGGCCCTTTACATGTATCTAGCAACAATAGCAAAAAGTAAAGAAATTTAGTGCTTGGTTCAAAATCAGGGTATGTGAATGGGCCTTATCAATTAAGAAACTTCTTTACATGGTTCTAACACCTCCCAATCTCCAGTGTTCTCACATCCACCATCAACAATGGAAATTATTGTTCACCCAGTTCTTCCTAATTCAATTAAATAAATACTTACTAAGCCACTAAGTTGGTGATAATGAGCAATAACATTTATCCACTGCTCATCTGACATAGGTATTACAGGTACTAATATTGTTATTTTAAAGGTGAGGATCTAGAGTGGTTAAGTGACTTCCCATGGTCATACAGCTAATAAAGATCAGACGGAAGATTAGAACTCAGGTCTTCCTGATTTTAAGTCTATTATCCTTTCTACTACCCCACATCTCCTGTCAATACCAGGATGAAATAAAGTACCAACCTTCCCTACTTGAGATTTACAGTCTTGTTGGAGGAGGCAAGAATCACATGTACACAAATAACTATGACCCAAGGAAAAAAAACAAAAAAGGAAAAGAAAGTACACATACCACGATGGTCAAATTAGAATTGAGAATTTCATGCAGAGAACAAAATTCTGGGCATTTGCAAACAGTCCTCAAAAGTGTTTATGACTGTCTTTTAAAAAAAATTTCTGTAGTTAAAAATTAAGGAACAGAGAATTTCAAATAAATATAACCATGTGACCTTAGGAAAGTCATTTCTCTTCTCTAGGTCTTAGTTTCCTCTTCTATAAAATCAGGAGTTCCTAATCTTTAAATTCTCTAACATTTTATGAGGCTATGTACTTTCCCATGGAATAATTTCATTAATATCAGCAAAACTGTATCAAAAATAGCTTCAGAGGAAATAGTTTAATTTTATTGAGTGGCAGAGATTTTCCAGGTACTCTTCCAAAAACTAAACATGGTTTAGTGAAAAGATCAATGGTTCTGGGGTCAGAGAATCTGGTTCAATTCTATTTCTTCTATTTATTTATATATATTAATAAAAAATCACTGATAGGTCCAGGGGATTAGGGCCCTGAGACCTCCCCCTCTCCACTAAGTGACCTCTCTCAGCTCTGAACCCATGCAGCAAGCAGACCAAGTTCAATCCTGGGGGAGCCTGGCCTCTAATGAAAGAGTTTTGATTCTTTATACCCCCAAACCCAGCACCCCAGGGAAAATTACTTATAGCTCTGGTTTGGCTATTTTATGTAGGATCTCCTGGGATGGGAGTGGGGGAGTAAAAAAATATTAAATGTACAGTGCAGATCAGGCATAAGACAGCTACATATTTCTTCTATACAAAAGAAATTCTTAGCACACACAAGACCCACAAACATGCATTGATAGAAATAGTCAAAGAAAACAGTCATTTATAACTACTTTGATACTCTCCCAGGCAGCTGATACTCAGAACACCAAGACGTAATGCTGACTAGACTTCTTATATTTCACCTCAGCTCTGCACTGTCAGACAGTTTCTTCTAGGTCTGTGTCTTCTGGACAGGACGGTCGGGGGTTGAGCTTCTCTCCATCATTGTTTGTCCACTTAGATTAAGAATCTCTGCACTTCCAGAGCCACAAAACTGCCTCCAAGTCGAAACACTTCCATCTTGTTATTCCTGCTGGGTCATCTCTGCTCAGAAGGAGCCAGACTCGGCTCACGTAGCTTCTGTGCTAGCTTCACACAGGAGCATTCTCCAGCCTGTCAGGATGGAAGAAATGGCGCTCTCCTTCCTCTGTCCTCTCACAGGAAGTCTCGGGAAGGACAGCCGCTTGCCACATGGGACAGTGGGAGGGAGGCACAGGGTAAAGTCACTCCCTTTTGAAGGTCCACTCAGTGGGGCCATGTCTGTTTTCATGGACAATCCTGTCTGATGAAGCTTTGACACGACCTCCCCTTCTCCTCCCTTCAGCTCTGAGGGAGTGAAGGACCAAAGCACTACCCAGGGTTTGTTGTATCATCCTAGAGAAAGAAGTCTTTCAGAGGCAAGAATGTTTTCTCAGAAATAGCCTGGGCAACCCAGCATATACCATGGGATGGCCCCTGTTGCCATTTTGTATTTACTCATCTGTATATATGTTTCCCCTCAATAGGAGGGTAGGGATTCTCATTTTTATCTTTATATCTCTAGCACCTAGCTTGGTACCTGGCATATAGTGGGTGCCTCATAAATCCTTATTAAATTAAATTTAATTATTACCTTGTGACTTTTGCCAAGACATTTAACTTCTCTGGGCCTCAGTTTCCACATTTAGAAAATGAGGGGGGTTGGGCTTGATCAGTGGTGTCAAACTCAAATAGAAATAGGTACCCCTAAACCACACATAAGGATCCCTGTAGGTTGCATATTGACTTAGAAAGCCACGCATTTATTTTGTTTTTTAATAATATATCAATACATTAAAATCAGAGAAGAACTACATTTTAATCTGATTCAGGCCATACACAAGAGTATTGTTGATCACATCTGGCCCAGCCATGTGTCTGACATCTTTGGCCTAGATGACCTCTTAAGGTCTCTTCTAGCTCTCAAATCCTACAAGTACATGTAAACTGGGCTTACGTCCCTTTTCATTGGAAAAGCATTTTATTAGTGATATGGAATTAACTTCCTTGATTTACAATCTGTAGAAAAGAGGTTATCATTATGATATGAATAATAGTGTTTGTTGTCCAAGAAGTTCAAATCACTGAATAAGGTCGGAAATCCCCCAAGATAAACTGTGCTGATTATAAGATAAACTAATACCATATGCTTCTCGGGTTTGGCTAAAATAATGCAGCAAATTTAATTGTTAAAATTTCAATAATAGCTAGAGTCAGAAAACCTTATTTTGAATGCTACCTATGAATACTACCTGTGTAACTTTGAGCAGGTCACTTAACACCTCTGGGTCTCAGTTTCCTCATTTGTAAAATTAAGGGTTGGATCAGATGACCTCTGAGGTGCTTCCTAGCTCTTTTCCTATGTTCCTATGACATGACTTTTCTTGATTCTGTACTAACTACTGTTCTTTGGACAAATCGCCTACCTTCTCTAGGCATTAGCTTGTTCATCTGAAAAATAAGAGGGCTGAACTAGAGAATGACCTTAATCTCTATGTACCTTGAAGTTCTAAGATTCTATGAGATTGTGCTCTCCACTGCCGCCACCACCATAACCCTCTTATCCTTCTTCTTACCCTCTTTTTGTCCTACTTGTCGAGGCATAGGATGGTGTCATGTCTCTCTTGTCATGGGACTCAAGAAAAATGTCCTTTTCAGCCATCGAATTTGGAACCTCTCAGGACCTGATTATCATAAAATAGTGTTATTTTTGAAAGTTAGGTTAGCCTGTCCAACCAAAGCTTAGCAATTCATTTCTGTGTTTAACATGACTTACCCAAAGTCACACAGCTGGGAAATGGCAGACTCAGGACTCCATTTTGACTCCTAAATCCAGATTCTAGAGTAACTCGTAATTAATTACAATTTTAATTAAAATATTCCCCCAGAATAGCTAATTTAGTAGCTGGCTGGATTCTTATCATAACACTAATTCATAATTAGGCAGCAGAGAGCATGCTAAGAAGAATGCTCACATAAGTCATGGATCCAAAATCATAGACACCAAAGGTTCTATGGACCTGTGCTCCCTAGAGACTTGAGGATTGAGCATCGAAGGCCTGAAACACACCAGGTGTAACTTCTGAGTGTGCCTCATCCTCCAACATTTAGGAAAGTGGCTTCTGTTGTAAGTTCAGCCTCACTGGGAGATTAGAACAGAAATTCTTTCCTGATCCAAATGCCCAGACAGAACCCTCATGCAACCTTCTAACTTGGCTAGACAGCTCCTTTTACGATGGACACATACACAATCATCACCAGGCTTCGATGAGAAGCTTTTCCAGTTTTATGAGACCTATCAGAGCTTACAGCTCTTTTGGCATTGCCTCCGGGAACCCAAGGTCACTTTGACTCCATAATCAGGTATAAGAGCAGGGCTTTAGAGGAGCCTACTGGACGAAGCCAGTGAACAACCTACAACTCTGTTTGTGCTTAGCTAGCAAGCATCCAGAATGTGGAAGTTTCATTTAAACTTTGGAGACCCAATTGAAACCCATTTACATGAAAATGATTCCTCTAAAATACTTAACTATATCTCACAGCTGAGATTGTAAGTGGGGGTTGAAAAAGATCTAGGGTGGGAGAGAAAAAGATCATCTCTTTTTAAAAACCTCCTTCCTTTAAAAAAAAAAGAAACATAACATGCATATATATGGCTTTTTTTATTTTGATCAATTATTAAATTAACTCTATCTGCCCTTTCCTTCCTTTCTTTCAGCTCTGTTCCCTTTCCCAAATTCATAATTTCTAATTAAAACAAGTCTTAACATTTAAGAAATCTGTGATTACATGTGTAAGCCTTTGAAATGATTTTTAAAATTCAGGCTGTCTTGTTCAGTCTTCTCTACCCTTATGTTAAATGAAGCACAATTTCAATATGATTCCCCATTCATGTATCGCTTAAATATTCCCAGCAGAAAGCTAGCAAAAATACAGAGAGAAGGGGATAAAGAGGAGAGCTATAATGTAAAGGGACGCAGGGACTGTTTTAGGTAGGTTTGGAGGAATGGGAAAGAGAAGACAAGAGACAGAGGGGAAAAAAAATTCATTCTAGTCTTGGCTACTATTTATGTGGTCCTGGGCAAGTCACTGGGCTTCAGTTTCCCCAGCTATATAAAAGTATTCAATTCCACATTTATCAAGTGCCTTCTGCGTACCAGTCCGGGTTGTACGAGTGTGTGAGGCAGGCTGAACTGACCATGTGCTAAAGGGGGAACTCCATTCTTCCTTGCTTTGTGGAGGCGAGACTTTCTTTCAGTTTAATCCTCCCTTGAGGTCATCATTTTTACTTTCTTAGCGATTTACTTCCCTTCTTTTCTCTTCCTGGGGGGCAGGGCTTTCTTTCAAAATACCAGCATACTAAAACAACAACTGCCAAAGGTTTGGAACTGAAAGTCAAATTACCCCTGATCTGATTGCTTGAAATGTAGAGCTTATTACTGGCAAGTATTTGGGGAGAAATCTGGTCCCAGACATTATTCCATTTCTCCCACAATGCACTCTCACCTCACTTGCACCCTTATCGAGTTTGCACTGGCAAATACAAGTTGGGTTTATGAAACCTGAATGATCTAAATCTGCTTCTCTGCGGGATTTGTCCTTCCTCTTTCCCCAGACTCACTGCTACCATTCAAATGAGCAGAACTGGCATAAGTTCTCACAGCTGTAAAGATTTTAATACATTATCTCATGTATACTGGGAAAACACTTGATTGGCTGGCTGGGTGTTGACCTTCATTCTTGAAGAGGACCCAAAATGACATCACCATATTGGGGTCAAGGTACAGTGTGTCTGACTGGCTGATCAGACAACATGAGCGTGGAAGGCTCTACAACCAGTCTGCCACAAATAGTCCCTATGAACATTTTAAGCTACTGCAATTTTGCTTTGCTTATAGAGCATGGCGCCTTCTTTGATAAGGGCATGCCATGCTGGACATGTCCCATGCAGGGTCTACTATGTCTCATAATCGATTCCAAAGCTCGTTAGAGAGACCTTAAGAGTGTCCTTTTATCGCTTCTCCTGACCTCCACGTGAGTGCTTGCCTTGTGTTAGTTCTCTGTAAAAGAGTCTTTTAGGCAAACATACATTTGGCATTTGAACAACATGGGTACCCCATCAGAGTCACATTCTCTACAGCAGCTGTTAGCTTGAGAAAGGGCCTCAGTTCCATTACCTTATGTTGTCAGGTGATCTTCAGAATCTCCCTAACAAAATTCAAATGAAAGCAGTTCAGTTTCCTGTCATGGTGCTGGTAGACTGTCCAGGTTTCACAGGCATATAACAATGAGGTCAGCATAATGGCGCCATAGACCTTCGGTTTGGTAGGCAGCCTTGTAGTGCTCCTCTGTCACACTTTCCTTTGAAGCCTCAAACACTGAGCTAGCTTTGGCAATGCGTGCATCACCCTCATCAATACCTACATCCCTGGAAAGTACGCTGCCAAGGTAAATGAGCTTATTCACAGTATTCACAGCGTCTCCATTTGCTGTAACCAAAGGTTCCATGTGTGGATGGCGCGGTACTACTCGGGGAGAACCTCTGTTTTCTTGGCATACTACTAATGCACTACTCTTTAAAGAGACAGTAGCTTTATATATAGCCATGGTTAGCAGCCACAATGTGGGGAGGGAGTGACATTGAGGAGGAAGGAGAGGTCACATGGCTGGCTTTTCCTCCATCCACACACTCTCCTTTAGAGAATGGGTAACACAAGGGAGTAAATAAGGGAAGCGGATTCAGCCTCCAGGGAAGTGAAGGGTGAATCTTCAAAGGTGTCCCAGGAACAAACTCTGATCCTACCTCTTGGATAGTTGCCAAAAGGATCTGGAATGTACATCTCTGGCTCCTGTCATTGGGGAGCAAGCCCTAAGCCTACAACAGAAAAGTTTAGCATAAAAACTCTAGCTGGAAAACAAAATTTTAAAAATTAAAGAAAAAAGGGAGGGCAGCTAGGTAGTGCAGTGGATAGAGCACCAGCCCTGAAGTCAGGAGGACCTGAGTTCAAATCCAGCCTCAGACCAAACACTTGACACTTACTAGCTGTGTGACCCTGGGCATGTCACTTAACCCCAATTGCTTTAAAAAAAAATTTAAAAAAAACAACTGCAGCTGGGATTCTTTCTTATCTGCTATTCTCTGCCCATCAACAAGCTTTACCTGGTCTCTCAGGGCTGGAACTTGTCATTCCCCCAAGATCCCTAGGACCTAGAAGCCCTTGACATAAAGCATTTCCTGTCTACTTCACGGGCCTCCAATATTATCCCTTGTCTCTCAGAGGAGTGCCATATATAAGATTAGAAGATTAAGCTGAATGATTGCCCTGAAGCTCTAGCATTGTCTGAATATCTTCCAGAAAGAAGGGGAAAGCCGAGCCTAGGACAAAGGGCAGTGCCAAGGGTATAATTAGCATGGTCATGGCTAAGTGGAGAGATATGATGAGGACAGGGACTTAGCCCTAGAGATATTTCTGAAGGTAGAAGACTTTCCTCTTCATCTGAAAGCAGCTTAAAATAATCAAATCAATAAGCATTTATTAAGCACTTACTATGTGCCAAGTGGGGGCAGGTAGGCTGGCACAGTGGACAGAGTGTATTCTGGAATCCGGAAGACCTGAATTCAAATGTGACCTCAGACACTTACTAGTTGTGTGACCCCGGGCAAGTTACTTAACCTTGTTTGCCTCAGTTTCCTCACCCATAAAAATAAGCTGGAGAAGGAAATGGCAAATCACTCCAGTATCTTTGAACAAGAAAATCCCAAATGGGATCACTAAGAGTTGGACACAACTTGAAGCAACTAAACAACAACAGTAACAACTAAAAAATGCTCCAAGTGATGGGGATGTATAGAAATGGAAAAAAAAAACCCAACAGTCCCTGCCCTCAAGGAGCTCACAGTCTAATGAGGGAGACAACATGTGAACAGTTATGTACAGACAAGATATAGGGAGGATAAACTGGAGGTAATCCCATAAGCACTTAAGAGGGATAGGGAAAGTCTCCTTGCAGGAGGTGAGACTAGTCCTTGTTCTTAAATAAATACATGCCATGTGCGCATGCACACACACACACACAGAGTTATAATTACAGAGAGGAAAAGGACATGATCTAATCATAAATCATATAGGTGTAAATCTGGAAGGGATTTCAAAAGCATTGTATTCCAACCATCTCATTTCAAGATAAGGAAATAGACCCAAGGAGGTGGTGATTTGTCATACTACTGGTAAGTAACAGAAACAGAATTTGGACCTAGGACCAGATCCCACGTGCCATTTAGAGTTGACTTGGCCTCAAATAACCAACCAACAGATCATATGTTAAATAAACGTGTTAAATGCCTATTATGTTCCAAGTAATTTCCTCATCTGTAAACTATGGGGATTCGGCCAGATGATCTTCAAACTCCCTCCTAGCTCTACTATTCTGTGACTTCATGATTGGGCCTTAATTGTTCTTGGAAGAAAAGAGCTTTCTACATACAGTTTATATACTGTAGTTATAATAAGTTTTCAATAATTTAAAATAAAACGAGTTTTTGTTCCACTACACTGAATGTGGCATATAGCAAGCCAAGAGAAATATTCTCAAATTTATTCCCCCTTAGCCAGCATTTATTTTTTTTAAAAAAATGACCAAATAGTTGTAATTGCCTTTCAAAGAAAACTTCTCAGAGAAAAGTCATCCTAATAACAGTAGTCCATGTTCCTACTTACAAAAATTTCCACACAACAAACTTGTAGGGTAGATCACAAATTCATAGAAACCAAAGTCCGAAGGGAATTTAGAGCTCATCCAGTCCAATACATATTTAAACAAGTATCTCCTCTACAAAATACCAGCAAGAGTATTGCTTGAAGATCGCCCACTAAGAGGAAAACCACTGCTTCCTGAGGCAGCCCATTCCACTTTTGGAGGGCTCTATTATTAAGAGATTTTTCATTAGAACAGAACTAAATTTACATCTTTGCAACTTTTACTCACTGCTTAATTTCAATGATTTAAAAAATAATAACTGAAAAGAAAAACCAGAAATAGTTTGTGTGTGCACGTCTAACTTTAATCTTAGTCATTCCTTTGAAAAATTTCTTACAGATTGTGTAACTTCTTCAATTATGGGATCCCTTGTACTTCCAGGTTCCATGCGGGATGTTTTCGGTAATCACAATTATGAAAATTCGGTTCAAGCCCCCATCCATATTTTCTCTCCCAACAAACTAGGTGGGAACCATAAATCACATATCAAAACTTTTTACTGGAACAGAATAGAAAAGTGAAGAACAAAGGAAAATCAGTTGAAGGACTATCTCCCCTCCCACAGGGATAACATCTCCTGCAGATTCTCATGTTGGTGGGAGAGAGAACACTCCTTGGACAGGACACACTTAGTCACGACTGGAGCATCTCCCAAGCTCCATTCTTCAAACAACTGGCCTATATCTCTGTGCTGCTTCACTCTGGCCTTACAGGTGCTTTCTTCCTCTGCCTCTAAAGCTGTTGCTGGATCTTTCGTCACAGAGCTGCTGTTCCAATCTGTGGAAGATGCCATCTGCTACTTCGGTTCCTTCTTCCCAGTGGAGGTGATGCTACCATCTGCTGGACCATCTGCTGCTGGGGCTGCTTCTTCCTCAAAGAGAGTGTTAGAACTCTTTAAAAGAGATTGCCCCTAACCAACATGCCTGGGGGCTAATCCAGATATGAGTTTTGGTTAGTGGGAATCTGTTGATTTCTTTCAAGTCCCAGATAAAATCTTACCTTCTGAAAGATGCCTTTCCTGATCCCCTTAATGCCAGTGCTTTCCCTCCAAGATTTTCTCCAATTTATCCTGTATATATCTTGTTTGTACACAGTTGTTTGCATGTTGGCTAGCCCCTTGAGAACAGGGGCTGTTTTTTGTCTTTTTTTTTTTTTGTATACTCAGCACTTTTTCCTCTAGTCAGCAAAAGGACCCAATTAATTCAAAGCAAGGACCTCTAACAAAATAGTATACTGTAGTAAGAAGAATCAGTTATAATTCCTCCTTTCTGCCATGTATATTTTCAGATAAACATCACTTATTTCCCACAGTTATTCTCACTGGAGAGGGACAGTTAAAGTAAAAAGATCCCAGTATATCTGCAAGGCTAAGATTCCATGATTATATGATCTGTTTTGGTAGAAAAGCATCTTGGGAAGACATAGATTGATGCAGAACTAGAGTAACAACAAACGCAGTGACAGGGCACACAGCAGACCTTTAATAAATATTTGTTGATTGAATACAAGGTAAATTTTTAAAAAAGCAATTAACTGAATATGAATGTTGCATAATTATAATGACCAGGCTTGGCCCCAGAGAAGAGCTAAGGAAATGCAACTCCCTCCTATAACTGAGTAGGTAAGGGACTCTAGATATAGACTATGACTGATATATGCTGTCAGAGTAGATGTGGTTTTTTTCCCCTTTCTTTTTAAATTGGGGGAGGGGCACAGGACAGAATGATGGATTTAGAAATAAAGATGATTTAAAAACAAAAGGCATTAATAAAAAAGGGAGAAAGAAAGCTACTATCTAATGTAACATGTCAGATATGAAAGCATAATAGTGAGGTTAGTTTCAGGGTAACTCTGCTAGCAAAAGCTAAAGAAAACCTCATTATATGTAATCGTGAAAGAATATATATATTTGCATATTTATCTCTCCCTCATCCTTTTGAAACAGTTATAACCAGAACCATACCTAAGTACTGACTACTATCTGTGAAGGGAATTCTGGGAAGGTGGGGAAGCTGATTGAGTCTTTGATGCCTTTCTGTAAAAGGGGTTGTGAGAGCCCTGGCTATGGCCACACTCAATAACGAGGGTTTTTTTTGTTTCTTTGTTTACAGGAAGAGTGCAGCTAGGAAGGTCAGAGCTAAGGAAAGCCAGAGGTGCAGGTAGGGTTTAAATGATGCAATAGCCACAGGACCAGCCAGAAGGCTATCAGAGTAGAGTTACCGGGACTTTGCTGTCAAACAGAGCCAGAGCCAGTGCTACCATTTTATTGATGGTTTCTGGGGAAGTATTGCAACAGAAATGTAGTGTCTCCTTGAGCTACCCCCAATAAGGGCTCAGACATCAGGTCCTCCTGGGGACCACTCTCCCAGGCTCAAGGTACTCCATAGTTTCACATTCCTAAAACTAGCTCAAGAGCTCACAACAATGCCATCTTTCTTTCAATGGTCAGAAGACATACTTAAGTCAAAGCAAAGGCATTTCTGAAATGATATAAGAGATGGAACCCATGAACCTGGGGTGTACTCTATCATGAAATGTCAGCATCAAAGGCAAGAGTGTACACACATAAGGAACACATGGCCAAAGGTCAAGGAGGGACCACTTACTGCTCTAACACTCATCTGACCCTGATGTCCTCTTGTAATGTCTATAAGCTGCCCCTCTAGGGATGCTGCCTCTACGCTGGATTAGGTGCTCTGCTGGATCCTTTGGCCTGCTTCTGGGCTAGGAGAGTGGCTCTGCTGCTTGGCCATGGTCTCTATTGTCCATAGTTTGGGTTCAGCTCAGCACAGGTTATTGCTGTGCTTGGAATGTTGGCATAGGGTATCGATGACCCCATACCCAAGTACCAGAAGGACTCTCAGCATTGGGGCCTGCCAACTCCCAAGCAGGTTTTCAGCTCTAGGCACCTGAATCTCAACTCATCTTGTGGATTTGACTTCGCAGCGACACCATCTGCTCTACAGGACATTGACATGTGCTTCTTCTGCTGCAAGAGGGCATTTTTCTTTGCCAATGTGTATGGAAGGGTGGGGAGGGAAGAGAGGGAAATTTACTTTCCTCCCTTGCTACGCTCTCCAAGTGCGACAAACCTAAAGGTGAAATATGAACTCTTAAGTTGGTCTTCCACTGTTGGCTGTCTTCTTAATGGGCTTTTCAGCAGGATTTTTCTGATTTTAAACTTTCTATGAGGCTATCCTGCTCGAGGGAAAGTCCATTCTCCAGGAGTTTCCTGGTTCTTTCATATGCAAATAAGCCAATGAGAGGCTTAAAAGTAAACACCCTCTAAAAGGCAGGTGCAAATGGAGACTAATCTAAGCCTGAAAAGGGTACACCTTAATATTTCTCATTCTTTATTTGCTCCTTAGACCTAGCAAATAGAACTCCTTGAGTCCAAAGGCAGCAAAATCTAACTCTTCATGGTCTCAGTTACCTGCCTCCTACACTCCGCAATTTCTTCTAGTCAACTCCGAGAGACTGAGGAACACAGGCATTTATTGTTAGCAAAAAACGTTGTGTTTTAAAGTTATTCCTGAGATTTGAAATTTTGGCTAGAAATTCCAGAAAGTTAGAGGCTTCAGGAGTAATGTATGAATCAAAAGGAAGTGACAAATTTTTTTTTATTTTTTAGCCAATGGTTGCCTCTCTAATGATGTAATGATAACAACAATGACATAAAATGATAATTTATATAGCCATTTAATCTTTGCAAAGTGCTTTATAAATAATATCAAGTCATCTTTCAGCAAGAAATTCATTCCTCAATAGCCCCTGACCCTGAGACCCCTTCATTCCTCTCATAGGAAAGGGTGGAGAGGCAGACACGAGAGAGCATCTCAACATTGCCTACCCAGCTGAAGGTCTTCATGGTGCTGCCCTCTCCCCTCACCCCCTTTTCTTCTCTTTCATATGAGATTGTGAGCTCCTTGAGGGCAAGGACCATCTTTTGGCTCTCTTTGTATTCACAGTGCTTGGTACATGTTATTCAGTTGTTCAGTTATGCCCGACTCTTTGTGACTGGTGGGACTGTCCACGGGGTTTTCTTGGCAAAGATACTGGAGTAGTTTGCTATTTCCCTTTTCAGTTTTTACACTGGCAGAGGTTGTGACTTGCCCAGGTCACACAGTTAGTAACTATCTGAGGTCCAGTTTGAACTCTGGTCTTTCTGACTCTGGGCCCGGTACTCTCTATCCACTATGCCAACCTAGCTGTCCCAACATATAGTAGGTACTTAATAAATGTTTACTTTTTTTAAAAAGGCAATTGGGGTTAAGTGACTTGCCCAGGGTCACACAACTAAGTGTTAAGTGTTTTGTCTGAGGCTGGATTTGAACTCAGGTCCTCTTGACTTCAGGGCCAGTGCTCTATTCACTGCACCACCTAGCTGCTCCTCTTAATAAATGTTTATTGACTGACTGATTTCATCCTTACAACAACCCTGGAAAGTGGGTGCTATCATTATCCTCATTTTACAGATGAGAAAACTAAGACAGACACACTGCCTACGTGCCTTGCCCGAGGTCACATAGCTAGTGTCTAAAGTAGGATTCAAACTCAGGTATTCCTGACTCCACCTCAGATACGCTATCCATTGTGCCACAAACATCAATAGGTAATAGGCAAGCCATTACCTCATCTTAAACTAACTTCATAGAGAATAAACAGGGCCACTTTTTCGGAAACTATCAAGGATTAGGAAGAGTGAGTCTTCTCTACGTGCCAGCTAACACCTACTATCGAGTTGCCAGATGACTCCCTTTCCAGAAGTTCTCCTGATAGAAGCATCCTGGGAACTACTGTTCTTTACATAACTTCTGTTCTGGGACTTCCTGAAAATTGTTTTCTTCTCCATAACTGCTGTACCCAAGAGTTGTACGTATGCTAGAACTACTTAGAGCAGGGTGAAGGAGTTGGGGTCTGAATGGGATCCTCGTTAGCTGGCCAAAGGAGTTTGGAATGAGTATAATAAGAAATAATGATGGAATTAGAGAGTTTCATAATCAAAAGGGACATGAATCCCTGCTACATCAAGGTCTGTTCAGCTCAGAGGGCTTTGAGTCTGAGCAAAGCAATATTAACATGTTAGTTTTCTTTGTTCTCTTTGAGGTATAAACCTAACAGTAATTTTCTGAGATGCTACTCCTCCATGAAAATTCAAAACTCTGATAGTGGCTTGGCCATCACATCTGCCAGTTCAGTTGTTATTAAAGGATGTAGTTCATCTGGGCTAGGTGACATATTCAAGAACATCTAAGTGCTCTCTTACTATTTCCTTACTTTCCTGGGAATCAGCTTTTACAGATCTGGAAACTGAGTCTCAGAGAGGGGAAGTAACTTGCCTAGGATAACCATAGACCTTGGGTTCAGGCCTTTGACTCCTTTTAGTATGAACTTGCAACAGGATGTAGGAGACACAGCATTCTGTATTAGAAAGAGTATTAGGATTTGAAGTCAAGGGTTAGGTAAGGTTAATAGGTTTAGGTAAGAAGATTCCATTTGGAGGGCAGGGGCATTTTACATTAATGGATTCCCAGAATTAATTATAGGGTACAAACACACAAAATGTAACTACTGACTTCTAGTAAGGGGTTCAGGTATCCTCCACTAGGCAAATCACCAATATTTTAGTGAATAGTTACAGACCTGGACCAGTGATTCCTCTCGGTTTGACTTGCTTATGATTAGACCTATGATCCAGGTAGAAGAAGAAATGCAGGATGTGGCAAGCCAAGTCAGAGTAACCACAGGCAGCTTCTGAAAGCCCTTGGGGGAAGAAAACTGCCCAAAGGGGGAAGTGGTGGTTTCCTATTCAGGAAGTGATGCCTAAATACTGAGTGGATGGGACTTCAATGGTACAGTTTCCTCCAGGACTGTGCCAATCCCTTTTCTGAACTAGGAGAGCAGGGGAGTATCACGAGGATTCTATTTTAAACTGTTCCTGACCATCAGAAGGTTTTGATTCTTGATGGCTGTGGGATTTTTGTTGACCACGCTATTATGCAGGCTTCTTGTATTGTAGGGACATAGAAACAGTAGTGGTACATTGTACATTCAGGTACATTGCCTGAAGCGGTCATACATTCTAGCATTCTCAGATAGCACTTTTGACAGTTGTTTTTTTGGGAATATATTCCCAGAGCAGTATAGAGTTTTCAATATATCACTGTCACCATCATCTAAAGGTACACCTGGCTTCTCATTGGGGAATTAAACCCCGACCTCTGGACTGAGCAGCAGAAATATTTGCCTAGCAAGCAAGCTGGATAGAGAACAATGACCTTGCCTCTTAGGATTGTCTTTTGCTGTAGTTCGTATATTTACTTGCACACCTAGCCAGGGAGGATTTCAGAAATTTCTGACTCTATTTCAGATAGTTGTATAGAACAAAGGGCTGTGAACACAGACCAAGACATAGGGTTAAGAGGAAAAGACCCAATCTAAGACTGGGAATGCCCTGTCTGGCTTTTCTTAGAGGAATGTGAGTGCTGGGACTAAAAAGTTGTCAGCCTGCCCTCGTTAAAGGCAGATGTCCTAAATACTGTATCAGGGTGGGGAACCTGTGGCCTTGAGGCCACATGTGGCCTCTAGGTCCTTTGGTACAGCCCTTTGACTGAGCCCAAGTTTTACAGAACAAATCCTTTTATTAAAGGGATTTGTTCTATGAAATGTGAATTCCGTAAAGGGCTGCACTTGAGGACCTAGAGGGTCACATGTGGCCTCAAGGCCACAGGTTCCCCATCCCTGCGCCTATACTCTTATATATTGAGGCTGTGATGATCTTCAGGTGGCCCTAAAAAAATTAAGTTTAGAAATTAGTATGAAGAGCAAGACCGAGTAAAGATTTTATGTACAGCAGCCATCACAAGACCACTGACACCACAGGCCTTGAATGTCCTACTAAGGAGTTTCAGTGAACAGTGGAGTGATTAGAACAATCATAGCTTATATGGAAGATTAATCTGGGATTAACCAGTGGAAGGACATGAGACTATAGGAAGGGAAAAATATTCAGTCCAACTGTATCTGGATTCCAACTTCTGAGGAGGGGACCCATGTAAGGAATAAGAAGGGATACTCCTGGCATATGCTGGTCCACCATTAAAAGAAAACCAGTGCTGAAGCATGGGTCAGACACAGAAAACTGCCTCACTTGCCATCTCTGTTCCAAGCTTCTCACCCCTGAACTGTTTCTCCATTTTGACTTTGATTTGCTTTTAGTCATTTATCTCCTCTAAGTCTCTCCCTTGATCGTTCACTCACTTATGTGGACCTGGTTTTGACCTGACATCTAGGTCAGAATCTAGATGCCTATTACTCCCTTTACCCTGGCATTCCTTACAAGTCTAGGTTTTGGCTTTGATTTGCTGCTATGGTGACTGCTCCGACTGCTTGCAGTTCCTACGTGGTGGCTGCCCTCCTTCCCCTCAGCAACCTTCAGACTTGGACAAGCCCACCAGCCTGTCCTTTCCTGGACACTATGGCTAATATGAATTATGGAACTTGATAGGTTATTGCAACAGTGCAAGCAAAAGTCCCAAGGGCCTGAGCTAGGATGATGGCAGTGGGAAAGAAGGAACAAGAGAAAATGAGCTAAAATTACAATGAGTTGGCAAAACTCTTATTGACAGAATGCAGTGTTCAATATCAGAGTAGACTATCCTGAATAAAAAAGGATAAATAACTATCTCCCTTGAATATTTTGGATAAAAATACCCCATACTTACATAGCACTTTATGGCCATCGTGTCATTTCATATAATCCAGTGAGATAAATAGTAAAGTATCATGATCCTCATTTACAATAAGTAAATTGAGGCTTACAGATGTAGGTCACAGTTATTTGTCTGTGTCTATGTCATAGCAATCTTAGTGTCCTCAGCCCTAAGCGCAATTACTTATTTGTGCTTAATGTTTGTTGAATTAAACTGACAGAATAGGGCCTTGGATCCTGGTCTGGGATTATTAGTCTATGGTTCTTTCCATTACTCCATCATGGCATTCTTTATTTTTGATTTGTCTTGAGATTGGAATCAACTACAACTCCCAAACCCTTTTCACATGAATTTCTCTCTAACTAAATATACTCTCCATTTTTAAAAAAATGTATGCAGTTGATTTCCTGATGTAAATGTAGGACTCTGTATATATCCTTTTGAAACTTCATTTTTTTTTTTTGATTCAGCCTCTAGTTCCAACTTGTCAAGGTGTTTTGGGATCCCAGTTCTAACATCCAAAGAATAAGCTACCTCCAGAGTGAAACGCTGACTTTGAAGTTAGAGAACCTGGGTTCATATGCCACCACTGATGTTTATTACCTGCAACCTTATGCAAGTCACCAACCTTTTTGGGCTTCAAGCTCCTCATCTACTAAAGGACTAGCTGACCTCTGAGATCCCTTCTGGCTCTAGACTTAGGTCTCTATGAATCCCCACCCTGTTCAAATTTCATGCCACCTATAAATTCGATTAGATGCCATCTATATCTTCATCCAAGATCGGAAAAATGGGAAATAACCCTATTATCCTATTCTAAACAAAATACCAGAAAGGGGACCCGGTTGGTAAACTAGAAGAGAGAATTAGGAATAACAATGGAAGGTTGGAAGTCAAAGCCAGTTCAGTCATATGCAGTCCAATGGGGGCTCAGACCTGGAGGAAACAGGGGTCTGAGAGTATTAAAACACAAAACCAGGAGATTGGTGAAGTTTTGTTTGTTTGTTTGGTCGTTCTTGTTTTATTGTAAGATGGCCCTGAAGCAACTCCATATATTCCTACTGTTAGAAATATCAAGATTAAAAAAGGCCTGCCTTCTGCTTTAGGCAAAATTCAGGAAACACTAGGAAGAAATAAACTGAAGAAAAGAGGTCTTACGTTGGAAATTGTGAGTTAACAGAGGGAGGACTCTTTTAAAGGGAGATTTCTCCATAGATTCATTACATGGGTGAGAAGAGCTGCCTGATCTAAAACTGTAGAGAGAGTTCTAAGACTGCTGGGAAGAAATCAAGAGGCATCTGTGCAGAACACACACGTCAGGTTGCAAGGAGCTGGACATAATTTTCCGATCACTGTATATATATGATTGTCTCTGAAGGACTAATAAAACAGAAGAATTCTGAGACTATGTAGGTCAAAATTCAACGCTTTATTATCTTGTCTAGAAAAGAAGTTACAACAGGAATATTGAAAGACAGTTAAGGAAATCCCGCAGTACAATAACACCTTGGCTCCCCCAAATCCTGTGGAACCATTTGTTCTACATAGAGGCATTTTGAAGACAAACTTAAGCACCAAAACTTTTAAAATTAATGACTTTGGATGCAAATCTTTCTCACATACATTATACACTCTCCTTCCTAAAATATGTCAAAAAGAATTTTACCTCATCATGAAACTATTTATTTAACCTAATAATAATCATTATACTATAGTCCAGCAATGCCTTCAGGATGCATTGAGATGTCTTGTGTTATCTGTCCCTAAACTAAATGGCCCTAGACTGTCATGTTCTAAGTTCCTGCGTATTTTTAGTTTTTATGTTCCTTCTCTTACTGATAGATTATCATCACTTCTTATTGCTGTCAGTATACCAATTCATAGCATCTACCTGTACAGCCCTAACTTATTGCTTCTAATAAGCCATGTGCTTAGAAACCACATTATTATGTATAAAATCAAAGTAACCAGGCACTGTGTGGGGAGATACAGGCCTCTCCTATAAGTCATGTATAAATTCTTTAACGCATGCATATTGAGACACACTGATATCTCTTGGATGATGTACTGGTTTGTAGCTGTGTTTGAGCTGGTGAGGTGGCTGGACAGGGGCTGTGCTAGATGGTGGTGGTGATGATACAAAGACCTCTAGGGACCTATTCTTAGTTCTATGCTGATGAACATTTTTCATCAATAATTTGGATGAAGACTTAGATGCACACTTAATCAAATATGCACATGACACAGAGAAGGGATAGCTAATGCGAGATGACAATCAAGAAAGAAAAGATCTCAACAGGTCAGAAGGATGGACTCAGTCCATGACGATGAAATGGAACAGAAATACATTAAAAATCCTACACTTGGGTTAAAAAAATCAACTGCACAAAAAGTGATACTTGCAACTCCTTGAGGGCAGTACTTGTCTTTGTATCCTGAACACTTAGCACAGTGCTTGGTACTGAATAAACGTTTGTTAAGTGAATCATGGGCCAGTAAGAGTGAAGTTCATGTGTTAAAAAAAAAAGACAAAAAAGGATTTCAGTAGCTTAATATGAGTTAATAATTTCACGGCAGAAAGAAAAGCTCATACAATCTTATATGACACTGCTGGTGGAGTTGTGGATTGGTACAACCATTCCGGAAATCAACCTGGAATTATCTGAGAGGCTAAATTGTTCACACCCTTTGCCCCAGCGATCTCTCTAGCGGGAATATATAATAAGGTCAATGAAAAAAAAAGGTGCCATACGCCGAAATACAATAGTAACACTTTGTAGGAGCAAAAAAATGGTATGTGAATAGAAAGGAATATTATCATGCATATGAAGAATGTGTGAAATGATGCAGAGTGAAGAGAGCAGAACCTAGAGAATAAGACAGAAGGTATTTAACTTAAATCAAGGAAAAATGAAAGATGGAAACTCAAAATGAATGACATGACTAATCCTGGTTCCAAATAACTGGTTCTGGAATGCTCTTCTTTCCTCTCAGTAAGGAGGTGGTGGGCCACAAGCAACGAGTGTAAATACTCTATCACCTTTGGATGCTGTATCACATAGTTTTGTTAAACTCTGCAGTCATAAAGATATTATGGAGAGATTATTGGGAAGTGACTGTGTTGTAAAAAAAAATGCATCAATTATCAGAAAGACAAAAACGGTGCAGGCAGCTTTTGGAAAAAGTAAGTATCCCTCTTCATGAAAGTTTTCCAGCAAAGGCTGGATGACCACTTTTCAGGTATAATACAGAAGGAATTAAGGTCCCTTCTAACTCAGATTCTGTTATCTGTGGATCTGTGATTTCACCAATATCAATACCCTTTGTAGGGCACATCACAACCCATCCCTGCCTTCTAATCCTGTGTGATTCTCATCTTCTCATTAATCTTCCATACAAGATTTCTATCCACCGGAGAACTTCTAACCCTAATTCCACGAGTACCAGTGCAATGCTTGAGCTGTCTAGCTGTAATCCTTTGCTTTTACTATGTGACTAGCCCACCTCTGTCATCAGCTTACTTACAGCCACCATACTCTTGGGATCACCTGCAATTTTGATTCTTTGGGGAATCTAGTGCATAAAGATTTTCAGCTATAGAACATCTTTGGGAGAACACTAAAGCTAAAATTAGGGGATTTTGTCTCACGGAGCAGCTTGGGATCATTGAAAGTGCTACCTAATTTTCCAGATGCAATCCAACTTGTTTCCTTCTTCCTAATCAGTTCAGGAACCAGTTCAATGTCCATTTGTAGTACCCGTCCAAAATATGTGCATTGATGTACTAGGTCAATGGGCTGCTCATCCAACTGTATGCCATAGTCCAGACAACGAGCACCTTGGTTTATTTGTATTTTTCCAGATGTGTATAACTAGAACTAATCTCTTTTCAGTGATCGTAGAGTTCACTAAGGAATATTCTCTGCAGCATTCTGGCACTTGATGCAACTGATCCATTTTACAGATGAGGTAACTGAGGTTCCCACTTATAAGGAATCTCTCCTCCCTCTGAATTCTGCATGGGACATTTTCCATGACGGCAGTGGACACCTTTGGCAAGCATAGATTTCCCTTTCAAGAGATCTTGCTTGATATTGATAATCAGAGGATTTTTAGTTATTTCTGGAGTTGTATCTATAAAGGAACCTTCTAAGATCTTAACATATGCATGGGAGATGCCATGTTGGAAGAAAGCCCCAAAAGCTACATTTATCTTTAAGTTGAATACTTCTTAAAAATAACTTACAAAAAATACGGTGGGATTTTATATCGTCTACAGTATTCAGTCAATCATTGATGATAAACATCTGGTCTGTAGTGGAAAACTGTTAGCAAAAGCCAGTCGTTCCACTTTCACATTTTCAAGGGCAGCCTTGATACAGCTTTCTGATCTTTTTTTTTTAAATAATATCATCTGTAATTTTTCTCCAGTCATTTCCCCTATCTTCCTTTCTTTCAAAAATCAGGAAATACAACCTTAGGGCAGTGTCTAGAACATAGGAGGTAATAGTTGAAGTGCCCTGGCCAGATCTCGATTGACGTATTCCGCACAATTGTGCAGTATTCTGTGCTCAGTGCCATATTGTAGGAGGAACACTGACAAGGTGGAAAATATGAGGAGGAAGATAACCGAGATGGTGAGGGCACAGGAAAGTACAAGGATCGTTTAAAGGACCTGGCTATATTTAGCTCAGAGATGAGATGACTTGGGGAGGGGCCAGGGGAAACACAAAAAGTAGTCTTCAAGTATCTGTGGAAAAAGATTAGATTTGCTTGGTGGTCCTGTAACTTGTTCTGTTTGATCTCCGAGGACGGAACCAAGAGCAACATACCAAGACGAAGAGAGGCACACGTTGGCTGGAAAAATTTCTAAAAATTAGAGCTATCTAAAAATGATCGGACTGCCCCGAAAAGCAGTTCATTCCCCGTCACTGGAAGTGTTCAAGTGAAGACCAAACAGTCACTTAGTAAACACTTCAGAGAGGATTTCTACTCATGCAAAAGGGAGACTAGATGCTCCCTGAGGTCTCTCTCATTCTGAGAGACCATGATTTTACGCTGCACAAAAATAGGAGAAAGACTTTTGGATTTGGAATCAGGAGAGTCTGCCTGCTCATCACTTCTGATAGCACAATGGTATTCCATTACAGTCACATACCACAACTTGTTCAGCCATTCCCCAACTGATGGGCACCCTCTCAGTTTTCAATTCTTGGCCGCCACAAAAAGAGCTGCTATCAATATTTTTGTACATGTGGGTCCTTTCCCCATTTTTCTTATCTCTTTGGATACAGACCTAGAAGTAGTACTGCTGGGTCAAAGGGGATGCACAGTTTTATAGCTCTTTGGCCATAGTTCCAAATTGCTCTCCAGAATGGTTGGATCAGTTCACAACT
This sequence comes from Phascolarctos cinereus, assembly GCF_003287225.1. NCBI lineage: Eukaryota > Metazoa > Chordata > Mammalia > Diprotodontia > Phascolarctidae > Phascolarctos > Phascolarctos cinereus. The sequence goes on along the minus strand of NW_027555736.1, from coordinate 113,050,111 downwards.
CCATCAACAATGCATTAGTGTTCAAAGCTCAGCTCTGACATTTACAAGATATATGATGATGGCCAATTCACAAACTCTGAACCTCATGTTCCTCAACTATAAAATGAGGATAGTAAAAGTATTGTTGCGAGAAAAAGTAAACCTTCAAGCATTATATGTTCCCCATTGTTGTTATGAGCTTTAATAATAGCAAAACTTTAGAGATGTTAAATAAGACCATATTTATGGCATACCCACATTTAATTAAAAAAAACATAATTTGACAAATATTTACTTTGTTGGCCAGCATCTAAGTTTTTACTATACCTTGATAAATGTCCCTCCAAGCCTGACAATAAACACAATGATTCAGTATGTCAGTCCCAAAGGGACGCATATAAGTACTGTGAGAAATGGAGAAATAGGATTGTAGAAAACAATCTTGGAATCCCAATAAACAGTCCTTTTCCCTATTTACTTTTTTAAAAAAGGATAAGCTGGTAGGAAATCCACAGAACAGCTGACATCACTTAATTTTTAAAAATATCACTGACCTCCAATATCACAAAAGATGAATGTGTATTTCTGCTTCAATCTGCTAAATTGATTTCAAATTGTTTCTGCGAACAAATACCTAATCTCCAAATGTTGCATACATCAGAGCCCAATATAGCCCAATTGAGATGCCAGTTCCTCATAATGCAGGCAGAAGAGACCGTTTAGGAATATTTTACCTAAGGATAAGAGGCTCTGAGGGTAGTATTGGCTCAGAGCCAGCACATCTGGATCCTGGGCCGAGCTCAGCCACTGAATAGTCACGAAATCTTGCACAAATATCTTCACCCCCCTGGGCTGTGCTTCCCTCATCTGCAAGATACAGTTACGTTAGCTCTTCTTCCTACTTACTATCTGTGGGAGTTGAGGGTAAGTCAATTTAGCCTCTCTGGGCCTCAATTTCCTCATCTGTAAAAAAAGAGAGCTGGACTAGATTATATCTAAGACCCCTTATGGCTCTGAATCCTACGAATTTACATAGGACCCTGGACAATGTATTAATAACAAAATTCATTCTCACAGTTCTACTAATGTAATCATTCAAAAACAATCCAATTCAATAAATATTTATTAAGCACCTCCCATCTGCCCTAGTCCTAGGAATAGGGAGTTGTAATTTTAATCTTCTAGGGAAGTCCAGGGTAAGGAAACTCTCTCTACCAATGCAAATTGACACTCTTCCTTTTTTTTTCTTTTTTCATTCATTCATTTATTTTTAGCAACTTAAAGTCCTAAGAGAGTTGACTGGAGCACCTTGAGAGAGGTTCACTGGCTCAGTCCCCACTGTTCCCACTCAGTTTGAGAGATAGAACTTGTACTCAGGTTTTGTTTGTTTTGTTTTTTTTTGGCTTTAAAGATCATTCTCTTATGCCCTGTACTAATGCTCCCTCTTTAGTATTGGGCATACGAAGACAAAACTAAACACAGATTTTGTCCTCAGGGAGGTCAGGCTCAGGATTAGTGATGGAGGAAGCAGGAGACATACAAGTTATATACTGACCAGTATAAGTAAACACAAAATAAAATAATTTCATCTCAGCTAGGATACACTAACAATTAGGGAAATCAGGAAAGACCTCTTGAGGAAGATGCCATTTGAGTTGGGCTTTTAAAGGAACTGGAGATTCCAAGAGGCAGAGATGACAAACTATGCAAAGAGATTCATCCATAACAGGCCTGATCCTGCTGATCTTATAGAATATAGTGATTATAATAATGAGTGCTAGACCTGAAGTCAGCTGAGATGTGGAGTAAGATCCCACATCTGGCACTTACAGGTGTATGTATGATCAAGTGGCCAAGTCATTTACCTCACTCAAACACTTGCCTCCTCTATACAATGTGAGCAAAAATACCTGCCCATATCAGAGTTACGATGAGATTCACATAGGATAATACGTAAAAAATAACTTGAAACACCTGCAAGCCCTATGTATACACCACATACTGCTATCTTATATTGGGTAAATGAATGGAATTTAATACCGTAAACATTATTGCCTTGTTAAAGCGGATGTCTACTTGCTGAGTATATTATAGTGGGATTCCTATCATCCCTGGGTTGGATTAGAAGGCCGCTGAAGTCCCTTTTACCTCTCAATTTCAGTGCTGCTTCTTCTTCTTCTTTTTTTCCTTAAGGCAATTGGAGTTAAGTGACTTGCCCAGGGTCACACAGCTAAGGCCGCATTTGAACTCAGGTCCTCCTGACTTCCGGGCCGGTGCTCTATCTACTGCACCACCTAGCTGCCCCTATTTCAGTGCTTTTGCTAAACAGTTTTCAGTTAGCTGCCATTAAAGCGGCAGGTCTTTGGGAGAAGTAATTATGTAGAATAACTAACACAGGAGGTAGCTGTGACCCATTAGTATATGTTTATAGAAAAAAACAAGACAATAAAGTTAGCTGTCATCATGAAGTACAGAAGCATGCATAAATTTTAGACTCAGAATTTCACTTCCCTAGCACCTTTCCCTAGCATAGTTCCCTAGCATCAAATAGCTCCAGAACTGATTCACAAGATGCTAACTGTTAATTGAAATTGTGGCACTTCAGGATTATTGCTTGGGTAGATGCAACTTTTAACAGAAATTCCAGGATACCCAGGGGCTCCAGGACAACACGAAACTGGAAGGGAAGGAGCAATCCAAAGTTAGCCCTCTTTAATGCCTGGATCCCCAAGATCCTAGAATGATTTTCTCTGAAGCCAGTTCAATACGAATCAATGTAATATGGTGAAAACTAATGTGATCTTGGCAGCCAGGTGGTGCAGTGGATAGCCTCATCTTCCTATGTTCAAATCTGGCCTCAGACACTTACTAATTGTGCGAGGGCAAGTCACTTCACCCCATTTACCTCAATTTTCTCATCTGTAAAAAGAGCTAGAGAAGGAAATGGCAAAACACTCCATTATCTTAGCCAAGAAAGCCCCAAATGGGGTCACAAAGAGTCAGACATAACTGAACATCAGCAATGATGTAATCTTAGGCTTCACTTAGGAGCCATGATGTCTAGAACTAGAGAGGCGGCAGTCCCGCTGTATTCTGATATAGTCACAACACATGTATAGAGCCCTGTGCTATTTGGGGAGTCACATTTTAGGAAGGATATTGATAAACTGGAATGTTTCCAGGAAACATCACCTCCTCCTCTTAGAATTCCTAGCTTTTTTGAAGAATCAGTTCACATGCCAACTCCAATGTGAAGTGGGCTAATTTTTGAATCCCCCTACTTGTTAACTCTTTCCCCCCTCCTTAAATGATTTGCATGCACATTTATATACACACATACACGTTTATACGTTGTATGTAAATAGAATGTAAACTTCCTGAGGGCAGGGATTTTATTGTTGTCATTATATCACTGCCACCTAACAAAGTGCTTTGCACATTGTAGGCACTTAATAAATACTTATTGGACTGCATTGGACCAAAATGGTTGAAGGGACTCATATTCGCATCATATGAAGATCAAAAAGGACTGGAGAGGGGCAGTAGTGGGCTGCTTTTTCTGGCTCCCTTCAGCACTTGAATTAGTCTTCCAAGGAAGAGACTTTCCTTGCTGTTGTAGCCAAAGCTATATGGAAGACCTGTTTAATTTCTGGTTTAATCCTAGTATCTGTGTTTGGGTTTCTACTGTTCTTGATGTTTTCTATATTTTTAAAACTTGATTTGAATTTTGGGCTTTCACTATTCTGCACCTGAAAATTTGCTATTTTGTTTACAATACTTAAAAATTCTTATTAACCTAATAAAAATTCTGATTCCCTAGATCCTATTGCCTCCCCTATTCCAAATTATTTTGTATTTATTTTGTACATATTTACACATGTACATGTTGTCTTCTCAAATAGATCCTATATCCTATCATCTATATTGCCAGGGCCTCAGACAGGGCCTGTAACATAATAAGTGCTTTAAAAAATGCTTGTTTATTAAAAAGGAGGACAATTTGGCCACTTCACAGTCAAATACCTTTTTCTTTCCCCATATTTGCTAATCCTTTTGACCCCATTCAGGCAACAAGGGCCTTGATACCTTAGGTTTTCATGGAATTATGTGATAGTCCTAGCTGTAATCTGGTTGTGTTCTGAGAAGCACAGTTAGGGCTGGTTGGGGCTACAAAGCTTATACACACCCTGACTCCCAATTCCTAACCCTAAACTTTGAACTAGAAGAAGCCTTACTCTTTAAAGCTGGTGCTTTCTATTAACGCTTTTCTATGATAAGTTAGTTATAAAAAGAACAAATGAAACTAAAATGTAAAGTTCAGTATCAACTCTGTTTGGAGCTGAGTCTGAAGAGTACAACAATACATAACAGAGGGCCACTCAACCATTTCCTTTCATTATGGGGAGCACCAAGGTAGTTTCTTTGGTGTTTCTCTTCACCAATACTGACAGTGTTCTGCAATCTCATCAATTTGGATGTTTCCCCCAAAGATGTGGATAGCAACCCACCTATGCCTGCCCATTCTATACAATTCTTGTCCATGTCTTCCAATAAGTTCACCATGGGCACTCTAGTGTTCAATTGTCATGAGTTATACTCACCACATGACCAGCCAATCTTATTTTCCTCCCATATATTTCCCTGATGATATATTTTTATTCCTGTTCGTCTTTGGAATCCCACAGTGGTTATATGTTGTGGCCTGTTCACACCCACTCTACTGTTCAATAATAATAATAATAATGCCAATATGTTCTAATAATGTTGCATAGTTTTGAAACAATGCGCCTAGCACATCTAGTCGTTTAAATGCCATGATTCCTAACTTTTATGATTTGGTTCCCATATGATTCAGGATTAAGCATGACTACAGCCCCAAATTATATTAACCATGAAAACAAACCGATGGTCTCTATAACCCTGTTAAATTGAGGCACTGAAACAGTGTAGTATCTGTCTGGACTTTACCACATAGTCTCTACTAAGTAGACTGGCCCAGAAATGACCAAGGCCATGGTGCAAGAAAACAACAAATGTTTTCATTCAATGTTAACAATGACTACGGAAGGCCTTCAAGGACATCTGTTAAAAACACTCTGAAACAAAGTCTAGTCAGAGCACTGTGAAGAAAAGGAACAAAATGTAATCTTTTTTTTCCCCCAAGTGAATTTCAAAAATAATATTGAAACAGAAAGGAACACCAAGTCTATACTTGTAGCTGAATTGGTTTTCCTCTTTAAAATTCCAATTCTTCTGAAGATAGTAACTGAGGAAATTTGATAAAAAAAAATTATTTATGCTAAAAGTCAGCAAGCCTATACACATTGGTTAAGATTCTTTCTGGAAAACTGGGGAAATACGCAATTCAATAATAACAGGAAAGCCATGATGGTAACACTATTTTTAAAGTATATGTGTGACTTATTATTCCTACTACATCTTAAAGGAATTTAAGATGATGTTCACAGTAATCAGTGAAGGTTGTTCAAATAGTCAGTTGACAAGGTAAGTTACTGGCATATTACACATAAGAAAACATTCTGTTAAGCAATGCTGTCAAATGAATCTATTGTAATTGTTTGAGATTTGATGAATTATACCCTGAGTTTAAAATGGTTACTTTTCTACTAGTCAGTCACATGATCTCCACACAATGTACTAGGTATGATTTGACTTTCACATGCAAAAAATGTTTCTGTTGCACAGTTCTGCCACTCGTTTGTGGGTGATGTTTTCCTCAATGTTTTCATTCTACAAAGTTTATCACAAATTTCACACAAAATTTCAGGATGCAAGGTAGAACCATGATGACTTTTCACAAAATGAAAAAGCAATAAACACAAACCAAAGACTCCATAATTTGTTGTCCCTGTATTAAAAATCTTGTCCTACTCGATATTAATATTGGAATCTTTAAGGTTATGTAGAAAACTGACAAGTCGTTGTTTAGGTATCTGTAACACATACTTGCCTTAGACTAAAACCAGTCTTTGAAAAATACCTTATCAACATCTTTTTTGAATAACCTTATTTAATACACTAAACTTGATCAAGTTTATTAAAAACGAACAAATTCTGCAGCAGAAAGAAAAATTTCAAAACTGCAAATCCTTAATGATGCTTTTAATCTGTTAGAGAGGAAAAAAATAATCCACCAGTGTACTGAACTGAAAATGGAGACAGTTACTTATTTTTGCCAAGTGTTCTTTGCTTCTCCGCATGTTCCACAATTTTTTCTTCCACATAAAGTCCTTTCCGCTTTCGTACTGAATTCATGTACTTTCGAGCTTGGTTCTCTGAGTCAGCTTTCTCTCCAAAGTGCAAATATTCTTCCTCAGTAGTTGGAACCCAGAATGGATCACTGGATATTATCTTTTTAAAAGAAAATAGTGGAATATGTCAGGGTTTTAATCTATTTCAGACATTACATAACTTCTTGATTCATACAGTATTAAAAAGAAAAAAAGAATCAGAGAGTTTCAAAAGTTGGAGTATGCTTATTGGGACCAAAGAAAACAAAATTCATTCAGGACCAGGAGATTTGTGGACCTAGAAACAAATGCAATAAAGTGGTAAGACATGCTATTTCTTTGAAGACAGTATATAACACTCCCCTCATCCTATCCCCCTGCCCTCCCCCTACCATATTCTTTGTTAAGATGTAGAACACACAAACTAATACTTCTACAGAGGATAAAATACTGGTCGATCTTTTGGCACTACAGATGCATTTTCCTAAGTCTCAGTAGGCTGGCATTTTTATTTGCCTCACAACGACTACAACCTTTTCCTTGGAGGTTCAGCAATCACAGTATATTTTTAGTTGGAAGGGAAAAACTGAAGATGTGAAAGAGGTGATGACTGGAATGGAATTCAATCCCAGAGGATCCAGAAGTAGACTGGATCAAGAAGACAGGTGAAGGAGTTAGCATTGCTAAGAAAGGTTATCTTATTCTTGAAGACCAAAGGGAAACAGACGAGACAAAGCAGAGAAGTCTGTTTTGGAGTGTGGAGGTGGAGGGAGCTCAAGGAGCTCATGTTGGATGGCCTCAATCAACTTAAAGCAAGATGTAAGACTGAGAGTGGAGTCGGGACTTAAGGTGAAAGAGAGAACATGGTAGGGAATGGGAGAGGAAGTAAATAATGGAAGGAGAAAAGGATTTCAATGCAACAAAGAGATGAAGTTACAAACCATAATTTGTGGTGGACCTAGTCAATATGATCTTGTGACTTTCTTAAACAATCCATTAAGCCGCTATGTCATAAGACTTTCTGAGAGTTATTTCAGGGGGAGAAAGTGCAGGAAGACCAAGAACCTTTTTAAGTTAATTTGTATCCAAAATTAATTTTTTCATTTGATCTTAAATTTTCTAGATTTGATGACAAATGTCTATGTCTATGACAAGTGACTACTGCTGACAGACCAGAATATTGCTGGAAGGTTGAGAATGAAAGTGAAGAATGAAATACAGGTAAATACTTAAGAAACTGATACTTCTATTTCACATTATTAGAAGAACATATAATTTTGTTTTAGCTCTTCTCAAAGTAACTCATACCATGTGAGAACACTATACTTTGGGCATTTCCTAGGAGGTTGCCTCCTCATATATCATCTAAGCTTCCTTAAACCTACCTGAATTTTAAACGTGCCCCTATTTTTGTCTTCTCAGAGTCACATAGTCTAAGTTTAATTCTTGTGTTTCACAAGTCTGGGTCTGATGATGAGAAGAGGACAGGTCATTTATTTTTTGAAGGTGAAGCCTCTAAGGGCTCTATTTCATACATTACTAACCTGAAGGCTATAACCTACTTTAATCTGCTCAACCTGTAGGCTGTCAAAGGCTGAGATCCAGAGATGGTAAATGCCTTACTTATGGTCATATAAGCTGGAACTGGATTTCAAGTTTCCCACAAGAAGCAGAACTATTACTATATGATAGCAAAAAATGTAAATAATCTACCCAAAGAGATGTTTCTGTGTAATTGGGTCTCTGCATGAGCCACTTGGGGAAGATAAAAACAGCAAATAAGAACAGAATCCCAAAGGACAGGATCTGGAGTAGCAAAAACATGCTGAGAAACACCATCCTGCTTTAAAAAAAAAAAAAGGATTAAACATAGAGAAAGCACTCTCATTGCCATTAACTTTCTACATCCTATGACAGTGATTTGTGCCTCATCTCTCTCACTAGTCTGTGATTTCAGGGGTTTGGGATATTGACCTCGTAACTCCTTGCACAGTGCTTTCACCACAGTCCTCAAAAAGTGTTTCCTGAACAAATGGTCAAACAAATGAACAACAAGCAGACTTCCTCTTGTTTAAAACTACTGAACAGGCTTTTCAAGAGGCCTCAAAAATGCAACAGTCATTAACAGAAATAGATACTTGGCTATTTTGAGGGATACTTTAGGTAGCATTTCTACAAGATCATAGCATCATAGATCTAAAACTGGAAAATACCTTGGAGGCCCTCTGGCTCTACCCCTCTCATGAAGTCTTCTATGAACTCTTTCAGGTACTAATATATGAGATAGAACTCTAGTGGCCTGAACTTCAAAAAATGAGTGAATTGCCTATCCCCTTCCCACCATTAGACCCAGTAGCAGAGCTAGAATTTGAACCCAGGAATCCTAAATCCAAATTTAATGTTCTTTATAATATGCCATGTTTCCTGTTTGATATAATTGTTAAATAACATATCACAGGGCCACAATTCACACTCTCCCTTCTTTTTTTCAGGAACACACCACTGATTTTAACCATGAAAACCAATGGAAAAATTTGATTCCATATACATATATTTACTTGATAAAAAACTTCCTGGGAATGTACCTACTCTGTTTATCAATGGGTACCACTTATCAATATCTACAAACAGTGATGAAGATTAGTGAACCTAAATGTCTGGTAACTGATGTAAAAACCATTTAGAATACACTGCTTCTGAGTCACCCACTGAATACTTTTCTATCAACAGGCTGCACAGGACTCAAATGGTCTGGAAAGGCAGGTGACTGTGCTTGGTTACCCCTAGGAATCAGTCAAATCTCTTAACTAAAACATAAAACAATCTTTTTATGAGGAAAATCTTTTTAGATGGTCATTTAATGATTTTTTTCCCTTGATGTATTTAATAAAGCTGATAAAAGGTATTTTTCTTCCTTTTAACCCACATCATTCTGGCTAGACTTCTACTAAAGATAAATTTAACAATAAAATACTGGTGGAACAACAAGAAAGAATAATGGTTAAGCTCTTTCTTTCAGACTCCCACTCTAAAAACACAAATCAATTGTAAATATAGAGCAATGTTTAATCAGCCAGTGGTGACATATTTTTAATAAGCCAATAAATCAGTCCAAATGCCCCAAGTAAAACACTGTTGAGAACATAATCAATATTTAGAATACATATAAATGTTTCAGTGTTCAACCATTTTCAAAGCCGTGTGACTGTGGTGAATGACAAGTCCCTAAAGATAAGTGGCAACTCTTTGATAGACTCTACAATGTTAGAATTCATTTCTATAATGAATCAGAGATGCAGGCCTGGCCCTATGCCTATTCCAGAATGTGACTTGAGGGATGTCAGACAATCCATCTACCCACAGATTATCATCTCCGTTATCTTGCAAAGGGCCCCAAAATCCCAACCATTAGATTAATTCCTCAGGGCTACCAGTGTATTAAATGCCTTTACTGTTTTTCCCTGTATCATCAGGACCTGTGATTTCATCTTCCCAAATTCCAACTGGCAATCCCAAGTGCCATCAACTCACCTTACAGACTAACAACAGGAATCTCTACTAAAGCTCCTTTTCCTTCCCCTGCCCAAATATTTAAAACAAAATAAAAATTAGTGGGATATGGGAAACACCTAGCCCTGCCAGGCTGTGCGGTTGTGGTGTGGTTGTTGTATGGTTTGTCCTTCATTCTTGAAAAGGATCATGACATCAGGGAGATGATGACATGACTTGCAATTGACTTTGATTTGAGTGAGGGAGCCCTGTGCAAAGTCACCAGGCTTCTCACTTTCCCCTCCAGAGCCATCTGGCTCCAGTGGCTAGATATCGATCAAGATGACTGGAGATGGCCCCGGATGCAGTGGGAGACCTTGGCCCTTTTAAGCCAAGGTCTTTTCAGGCTCTCATTCTGAGTGGAGCAAGGCCCGTTCAGTGACTAGGCCTTTTTAAGGAGTGAGTCAAGGGGAGGGGAAGACCTTCAGGGTTGCTGGCTAAAAGAGAAACAGTATTTACATTCACTCTGAGCCTGGAGGGCCCAAAAAATAAACATTAAGTGGTGCTTGGGAACGACCTATTGTTGTCCAGTCCATGAGATCCAGAGTGAATTGGGTTTCAGGCTTGGTCTTTGAGAAAGAAATCTAGCCAGTAAACCCCAAGCTAAGTAGGTACAAAATTTACCATCCTTTGGGCAGAACACCCCTAGGTAAAGGGAAAGGAGAGGAGAAGAAATGAGAGGAGAGTTTATTTAATGGTTATTTTTTGGGCCCTCCAGGCTCAGAGTGAATGTAAATAATAACTGTTTCTCTTTTAGTCAGCAACCCTGAGGGTCTCCCCTCCCCACCATTTGATTTTTTAAAAAAATTATTAAAGGGGCCATCCCATGACTCACTTCTTAAAGAGGCTTATTCATTGCCCCAGTCAAAGTGAGAACCTGAAAAGATTTTAGCTTTCTAGGGCCAATGCCTCCCATGGTATCCTGGGCCATATCTAGTTGTCCTGATGGATATCTGCCCACTGGACCCAGATGGCTCTGAAGGAGAAAGTGAGGATGGTGACTTTGCAAAGCTGTCCCTCACTTAAATCAAGGTCAATTGCCAAGTCATATCATCATCTCCCTGATGTCCTGCTCTTCTTCGAGAACAAAGGACAAACCACAACCTGGGAGTAGTCCGAGCTGCCTGAATGGTGACCCAGCTGGCCAGTTCTACTTGGGCACCTCAGCTCCTCCTCTCCTCTTCTCTCTCTTCCTCTCCTCTTCTCTCCCCTCCTTTCCCCTTACCTGAGGGTGTTCTGTCTAAAGAAAGGTAAATTTTGATGGCTGAAAGCTACCTAGCTAGCTTGGGGTTTACTGGCTAGATTTCTTTCTCAAAGACCAAGCCTGAAACCCAGTTCACTTTGGATCTCATGAATGGGACAACAACAGGTCCCTGCCCATGCCAAGTCGTACTACTTGTGTAACCCCCACACCAGTCATTTCCACAAAGCCTCAGCTGCCTAATCTCAAAAAATGAGGGAAGGGGGAAAACTGGACTAGAGTAAAGTCATTTCCAGCTCTCAATACTATGATCCAATGAAAGTGACCATCATTGGAATAATACTGGGAGTAAAACTATACATTCCCAAGGTACTGGTTACATTTTTAATTCTTTTTTTTTTTTTAGTGAGGCAATCAGGGTTAAGTGACTTGCACAGGGTCACACAGCTAGTACATGTCAAGTGTTTGGTCTGAGGCTGGATTTGAACTCAGGTCCTCCTGACTTCAGGGCCGGTGCTCTATCCACTGCGCCACCTAGCTGCCCCTACATTTTTAATTCTTAAGCAGTGTTTTATTGACTGCTTAGTCTCCCTGCTTCCACAGTCCCTCTCCAATTCATCCCCTCACCTGGTTGCCAGAACAATCTTGAAAGCACAGGTTAATCATGCTAGGCCCCTACTCAAGAAATCCAGTGATTATCTATTGCTTCTAGGAAAGAATACAAACTCTTGTTTGATATTGAAGGATTTAATCTGGACCTGATTTATCCAGACTTTTTTCTTCCTATTGCTGTCATGTACTCCACGTTCCAGGCAAAATGGCTTGCTCATTCTATGTCCTGAACACATCAATTCTGCCTCCATGCCTTGGGACAGACTGTCCCCCATGCCTGGTATGTACCTCTAATTCTTAGCCCTACCTCTTGGAATCTCTAGTCTTTGTCAAAGCTCAATTCAAGGCTACTACCCAGGAGATGCCTTGTGATCCCCCTACTTGTTAGTACTTTTCCTCTTCTGAAATCACTTTATATTAACCCTTCTGTGTACATGCTGTGTTCCCCCAAGGAGAAAGTAAGTTCTTGGAGGGCAACATTTGTTTTGTCTTGGTATCTCCAGCACCAAACACAGTGGTTCATATATAACAGGCTTTTAAACAATTATTTGTTGAATGGAAACAACATTAAGACAAAGGAAAAACAACTTGCTCAATTGAGCTGCCTTAAATTTTTAGGGGAAAAAAATGTTTTGGCAGTAAGAAGCACTAAACACTAGATCTCACCAGAGAGGGAGATGAAATCAGTTTCCCTGGAGATCTCTTTAGAATCTCATTAAGAGCCATATGATTGGAAAGCTTTTAAAATAAATTTTGCTGAGAACTTGGGTGGTGTTGGACAAATTAAATTAATTTTGCAGGTCTCTCAAAATTGTATGATTCTACACAATTTAAAAACCAACTATAAATGAATTTAAAATTAAGATTCTTGTTTAAGGACATGCACATGCTTCTAAGAATAAAACTATAAAATCTTATTGTTATCTTAATTATGAACCAGTACAAAGTGTGAAATAGCAGGAGGAACAATGGATTTTGAGGCAGAAGATGTGAGTTTGAATGCTGGCTCTTCTCCTGGTATAACTTAGGGTAAGTGGCTACTTCTCTTCAAACAGGCCTCAGTTTCCCTTGTAAAATGAAAGGGTTGGATTAGGTGATCTTTTAAGCTGCCTGTCAGGGCTAAAACCTATGGTGCTAAAAGTATACGTAATTTAGGACATGAACAGTTACAGAAATGAACAATTTAAAAACTGTCAGATACACAGAGAGGGGGTGAACGTGTGAACATCTGCTGTGAAGTGTGTGTATATGTATGTAATCACTGCAGTTGCTGGCTGTGTTATATTTTAGTCTGAAGTAAAATATGAATAATGTTCATGCTACTCATTGTTTTGTATATTATCACACCTGAGCTGTGTTTTAGATGGAATCAATTAATATTTTTCAGTTGTTTCAAAAATTCAAATTTAAGCTTGAGTGTCAATGGGGTTGTCTTGATTTGGTCTGCATTACTTAAAACAATGGTCAGGAAACTGACAAGAAGAGGTGACACTGCTTTGGCTGAAATCCAAAGAACAATTTCTTCCTGGTAGGCTACTTCATTCAGATGGAGTCTCTTAAAATTCAAGGACTCAGTTAAAAATCTGTGAAAATCTAATGAAAATTTCAAAGGAAAATGATAACAACCACCTACTGTTTCAACCAAAGGTTTGGCTTCTTTTTCTGCCACACTACTGAAAAAGCTCCCATAAAAAGTCACCAATGACTTCCCAAAATGGGCCTTTTTCTTCAATCTTTTATTTCTATGCAAGATTTAGCTCTGTTCCCATTTCTTCTGGATACTTTTTCCCACCATGACTTACAGGACACGGCATTCCCATTTTCCTCATTTTCTATCCCTTCTCTGTATCTTTTCATCTTGCTGTTCACCATTTAAGGTAGGTTTTCCCCAAGTTTCTCTGCTGTGCTCCCTGTATATTCTTTCCCTTGGCAATCTCATTCACTCCCATGGCTTCAACTATTGTCACCTCTATTGAGATGATTTCAAAAACTCTACCCTCTACACCTGACCTCTCTTCTAAGTTCTAGACCCATACCTACAATGCCCTATGAGATCTCTCCTTACCTGGACCAGCACCAGCACTACAAAATAGCCTAAACTCAGCTTATTCTTTTATTAAAAGTCTCTATTTCTGTTTGTGATACCACTAATCTTTCAGGCTCTCAAGTTCAAAACCTTGGTATTGTCTTTGAATTTCCCTCTCCTTCATCTCTCAAACCCTTCCATTACCAAGTATTGTTAATTCCACCTCTGCAATGTCATTTATAGCTATCTCTGCTTTACTTCCACTGCCACTATCTTCAGAAGGCTCACCTTATTACCAACTGCCTGGATTATTTAAGGAACCTTTAACATATTCCTTTGACCTTCTGCCAGACATCATTTTTACACATAGATCTGGTTATTTCATTCTACTTCAAACATTTCTATGGCTCCCTATTACCTATTTCTATGGCTACTAAACCCTACACTGGTTAAATCATTCCATTAAATTTTTTTTTCTCCCCATTTCCTAGTCTTTTAAGATTCCAGGTCCCCTACTAACTGAGTCTAGCCTACTTTTCCAACCTTATCTCCTAGTATTTCCCCCTCTACACACTCTATGCTAATCTAGATCATTTGTCATCCTCTTTTATACTTTCTTTTCTTGCTTCATGCTTTCCCCCACATCTGGAATGCCTTCTCCACTTTGCTGAATTCCTACTCATCCTTTAAAATCCAACTCAAGCCCCACCTCATTCAGGAAGACTTACCTTAAGACCTACTTTAACTTAACAGTTGGTAATGACCTTTCTAATTTTATAAAGCACTTTACTTGTAGCCTTTTCCGTTCATTTATGTATCATTGTATAGCACAGTTATTAGTGTATGTGTCATATTCCCTTATTAGAAAGTAGAAAGATAAACTGTAGGGTTGTTTCGAGGAAAGCCCTTTGCAAACCATAAAGTGTTATATAAATGCAAATCATTATTATTAACACCATCTAAACTATGTATCTCATTCATCACCTAACAAAGAAGGCCCTTAATTTAACTAAGTTGAATTAAATGACTTACTTTAACACCAGGTGATGAGAAAGGTGTGACAAAATAGCTTGTGATCATTATACTCCTTGGTGTCTCTCTAGTCATCCACGTTCCATGTTGATTTTCTCTCCTTATTTTTCCCCTACCTCATTTCTCTCTCCTCTATTTTTCTTCCATCTTCCTTCCAATTTCTTCCCATAATTCTTGTCACCACACTCTCTTAATTCCCCACCATGTGGACACAATGTAGAAATTAGCATATTGATCTTTAATAAAGTTTAAGTTCTTTGTCTTTTTAAAAAATTTTTTTAGTAAAACTGAACTCTGAACAATATAAATAACTAAATTTTCTGAGTGACCATTTACACTTAAACTAACTTCATTTCATAAAGCTTTAGAGCCCTTGGGGACTCTTTTTTAAAATTTTATTTTTAAAAATTAAATTTGTATTTTTTCCAATTATCACTCAATTGTTTTTCTTCTTTCCACTGACTCCGCCCAATGAATTAAAAAGAATCTCGCATCATAAGTTTAGTTAAAATATCTGCCTTTATTTTTCAAGTAGGTGAGTCAAATAATTTATATTTCGCTAAGAAAAAAATTTTTCTTTTTTTTTTTTTCTTGTGGGCCATTGGCCTTTTCATAGAAAAAAATGTCTTCCCCACCACTGGTTTAGAAGTAGTGCTGCCTGGAAATGGACCAGATGATGTCTCAATCTTCATTCTAGCCATATAATCCTACTAACAAGGGGGCAGACTTATAACCTAAAAATACAGATCAGGAATTTGCAACCACTTTTAGCTAATGTTCCATCCTATAACTTATTTTGACCAAAAAAGGGCGAGGGGGAAAAAACCAGCTAGCCTAAAATCAACTTTGGGAATGAAGGGTTTGGGCCAGAAGAACCTCATGTGGTTTGGGGAGGCTTTGTTGGAGGGGCAAGGAATGAATGAAGATTAGTCTTTGGAATTTTGGCACAACTTGTTAGGGTGGGGAAGAATCATAACTCCTTAATGATTCAATAAGCATTATTGAACCCCTATGTTTAAAGCATTGTGCTAGGTGCTTGGGGAAATATACCACTAAGAAAAAGTCCCTGCTCACATGGACCTTATAAGCTAACAGAAAAGACTTATCAGTTATCAGACTAGACTAATTGTATTGGTAAGTTATACTGACCTTAAAACATTTCAAAGAAATATTTTTAAATCCAAGAAAACTAAAGCAACAAGAAACATTTATTAAGAAGGTTTTGTACGTGGTGTGCAATAGTCCTTGTGCCTAAGGAGCACACGTGGGGGTGGGGAAGAAAGTTAACAACTTGATGTTTAAAAAATAAAAACTTATGCAAAATTAAAACCAATAAATTAAGTCTATTTCCATGTATTTTGTTTTTAAAAATAGTTATCATAGAAGAATTAAAATCTATAATGACTGAAACAAAACAATTTATTTTTCAGATTATGATCTGATGAATGCAATAATGGTTTAGTTGCTTAATCTAGATTCTCCCTCTCTCCTTTCTTCTTTCCTTCCTTATCTATATACTCAAATCATGTAAAGAAGACCTGAGTTCAAATCTGCATTAGACAATAGCTGTGTGACCCTGGGTAAGTCACTTAACTTCTCTATGCTTCAGTTCCTTAACTATAAAATGGGAATAATTAATAGCATCTTCCTCTTAGAATTGTTGTGAAGATCAAATGAGTTAACACATATAAAGGGCTATATGAATGCTAGCTATTATCTAAAAACAAGGAGTGTACATTTATTATAATTATTGTCTAGTACTACTATCTGCTTAATACTGCCCCAAAGTGCCATAAAGATTCAGATAAAGGCTATAAGCTCATGTTGACTTGAAAAGTTTGCACATTTTAGAATTTCTACAAGATCCAAATAAGTGGCAGATTACAATTCCTTCTCTGGGCAAAACCATGCCACTTTCTTGCTCAAAAAGCTCTAAAAGATTCCTGATGGTTCATAAGTACAGTACCAATTCTTTATCTTATGAGGTAAAGGGCCAACTCCTTGGTCAAACCTCTAGGAGGTCCCTGACCTGTCTGGCTTGATAATTCACACCCCCTACCACTTGATTCCTCATTCCCATCTCCCTCAACCCTCCTACCCCAAAGTTTCATCCTAACTCCACCTAGCCCTTCCACTGTGCCTCTGGAATGACTGTTCCATAGGCAACATACTTCTCTTTATCTTATATCTTTTGCCCTCCCACTCCTCCCACCTACTAGTTCTTACTGAAACTTGACTCCTCACTGATGATATAGACTCCCTGGCCACCCTTTCCAGTACTGGCTACACCTTCATTCGTTCTCCTTATATTCAATGGTTGAGGCAGGGGAGTTGGAATACTTCTCACTTCCCATCGACACTTGTGGGTTCTCCCCCTACCTCCACCATTGAGTAATCTTTCTTCCTTTGAAGTTGAGGCTATTTATATCTACCATCCAATCAAAATCCTGGTAGCTGTTATCTGTAGACACCCCCCCCCCCCATCACTCCCCTTTCTTCCTCAATGAGTTTGGTACCTGGCACATAATTTTTCTCTCCTCCCCAACTCCTGACCTCATACTAGAGGACTTCAATATTGATAGTAACTCTCCCTCAAATACCCTAACCACTAAGGGCATGCACCATCTCCCCTTCACTAACTACTCTCTCTTCTCCATTTTGATCCTTTGGTAAATCAATTCAACTCTACATTGTCCTCCTCTCTTGAATCCCTACCCCCCTTATCACACTGTCAATTATGTTCAGTCAAGTTTAAGCCTGAGATTACTCCCAGCAGTTGTTGCCTTCACTCCCAGATATGTGCTGCTGAATGAAGATTGAGAAAATCATGCAACTGTTTTTTATGGGGTTTACTACAAATTTATGTTACATAACCTCAACTGGGCCCTTCCCGCAAGCTGTGCAAATTCTACTATACTCCCTTATCAACTCATTATCCCACTCTTCACAAGGATTCTTCCAAGCCTTCTTCATCTCTCCTCTCTCCTCCCCCACCCTCACCATTCTCTCAGCTGAAAACTTTGCCTTACATTCTACAGGAAAAAAAAATGGAAGCTATTTACCATGAGCTATCTCTTTTCCATTCTTTATCAATGATGCCTTCTGCCACTATCTCCCCCTTCACCCCTGTCTCACATGAAGAGGCGTTACTCTTTACCAAGGCCTATCCCCTTACTTGTTCAAAAGGCCTCATTCCATCCCATTTCCTCCAAAAAACTGCTCCTTCTTTCATTTATTTTGTCTTTCTCTGTCTACTGTCTCACTCCCTGCTGCCTAAACACCTGCCCATGTCTCCTTCACCCAGAAAAAATTCTCACTTAATCCTTCCATC
The DNA here is from genome assembly GCF_003287225.1 of Phascolarctos cinereus. NCBI lineage: Eukaryota > Metazoa > Chordata > Mammalia > Diprotodontia > Phascolarctidae > Phascolarctos > Phascolarctos cinereus. Next base: position 113,032,130 of record NW_027555736.1, on the reverse strand, counting down.
TGGCTAACTGCCCTCTTATATCTCTCCTGTCCCTTGTAGCTAACTGCCTGGAAAAGGCCATCTACAACAGGTATCTCCACTTTCTCTCCTCACCCTCTTAACTCCTTATAATATGGCTTCCTACCTTATTATTCCACAGAAACTGCTCTCTCCAAAGTTACCAGGGATCTCTTAGTTGCAATGAACTTTTCTCAATTCTTCTCCTCCTTGACTTCTCTGCAGCCTTTGACACCTGATCACTCTCATCTTTGATATTCTCTTTGCTCTAGGTTTTCGGGGACACTGCTCTCTCCCTGGTTCTCCTACTATGTATCTAAGTGCTCCTTGTCCTCTTCCAGATAACACCCTCTAACCATAAATGTCCCTCAGGGTGTTGTCTTGGACCTTCCTTCTCTTCTCCCTCTATACTATCTCATCAGCTCCCTTGGATTTTAATTACTATGTCTATACTGATGATTCTCAAATCATCTGCTGCTGACCTCCAATCTGGCATCTCTAACTGCCTTTCATACAGCTTGAACTGGACGTTCAGTAGACATCTTAAACTCAAGATATACAAAATGGAACTCATTATCCCTTTACCTTCCTACTCTCAATGGCAACACATCCTCCCAGTCCCCCAGGCTTGCAACCTACAAGTCATCCTGGACTACTCACTATACTCTCACCACCCATATCCAATCTGTTGTCAGGGCCTGATGATTTCACCTTTGCAACATCTCTCAAATAGGCCCCTTTTCTCCTCTTACACTGCCACACTCCTCTGATACTTTGGTACAGGCCCTTATTACCCTATATATTTCAATAGCCTGTCAATGGATCTGCCTACCTCAAGTCTCTCCCCACCCCAATCCATCCTTTATTCAGCTACTAAACTGATTTTCCTAAACCACAGGTCTGATCACAAGCATGCTCCTACTCAATATACTCCAGGAGCTTCCTATTGCCTCTAGGATCAAATTCAAAATGCCCTGTTTAGCATTTAGAGTCTTTTATAACCTAATCCCCTCCTAATTTTCCAGTCTTCTTACACCTTATTCCTCCAACAGGTACTATTCTATCCAGTGACACTGATTTCCTGGCTGTTCCACAAACAACACATTCCATCTCAGTTCTGGGTATTTTCTCTAGCTGTCCCACATGCTCTCCCTACTCTGCACCAACTACTGGCCTTACTCATTTCCTTTAAGTCAAAACTAAAATCCCATCTTTTACTGGAAACCTTGCCTCACCCGTCTTCATTCTGATGCCTTCTCTTTGTTAATTTCCTATATAGAGTTGGCTTTGTACATACTTGTTTGCATGTTATCTCCCCCATAACGCTGTAAGCTCCTTGAGGGCAGGGACTCTCTTGATTCTTTTTATAACCTCAGCTCTTGGCATAGTGTTTGGTACACAGTTAAGTCCTTACCAAATGTTTGATTGACTGACATTGTTAAGACATACTTAGTATCTGGTCCATTGCCAGTTCCTTTCCCTTCTTCCCCATAAGAAGATACTACATAGAAAGGAATTCTGAAACATTGCTTTTTTCAATGGTTTCCACATGGAAAATGCATGTAATTTTATTTTCTCTGTTTTTTTGAAGTACTGCATCCCAAAAGCTCTTGATTGTAAATTATAGTGTGATAGGACACAAATAATAAAATATTTTTAAAATGTTTGAAGTGAGATAGCAGGGACTATGTTATTTCTAAAGCTCATGGGGGGGGAGGGGGGAAGGGAAGGACCTACAGAATCAAGAAGTAGTTGATCAATAATATTTAATTACAATTTACTGCTTCAAGTTTTCTAAAGCTTTTGAAAATAGCATGGTGACAGATGGGAAGGGGACCACAGAAAAGTGGGGAAGGCTTCAAAGAATGATTAAAAAAAACATTTTCTTCTAAGAGATTTTTATTAAAAGCCCAAATTCCAATATGACACTACCTGCAAATGGAGAGCTTCTTTTCTTTGACCTTACCTTTTACAGACCCCCCCACCCCCCCATTACTCCTGTTGATCCTTATCTCATCTCCCAAGATAATTATTCCAAATGTTTTTTCTTTTCTTTTGGTGAATCAATTGGGGTTAAATGACTTGCCTAGGGTCACATAGCTAGTGTCAAGTGTCTGAGGCCAGATTTGAACTCAGGTCCTCCTGACTCCATCTACTGTGCTGCTTAGCTGCCCCCCAGATGTTTTTTCTTCAGGCTCCATTCCTCCTCCTCAACCCACAAACACATTTCCTTTCCACCTCTGCACTTCATTAAGAGGACTGAGACCCTTTGATATGAGTTCCCTCATTTCCCTATTCTGCAAAACTTCTGAGAATTCAATTTTTTCTTCTTAACCTCTAGTTACAGAAAAAGAGGTAAGCCTACTCCTCATTAAGGCTAAATCTGTGCTGCCTTCACCCTTGATCTAGTTTCCTCCTGTCTCCTCTAGGACCTCACTAATTTGGAAGTGACACAAAGTTTGAATCACAGATTTTTTGTCTTTAAAAGCAATTTCATTACTTTCAAGAATGAAGTGTGACTATAAGACAATAATTCTGTTTTTATTTTAAATAAGCACACCAGAACTTATACATCCAAATGCATATGTAACTATCTCATCAAGGCTATTATAGTTCCACTTTTTTTTTTTGGAACGCTATTTGGAACTGCCATGAGAGTAAGCTTTTAAGCCACCAAGAAAATATGTTCCAATACTTTACAGTCATACTTTGTTTCTTATCCTAAATTATTATATCAAGTTGGCTTACCTGCCTTATTCACCAGAATTAGTTCAAATCAACTTCTGGCTAATTCCAGAAATCAAATCTCATCTCAAGGAATGAAAGATGATTCACTATAAAGGAGATTCATAAGAGTGTGCTGCCAGTTCCAAAGACAATTCCCCAAGGGAAAATTTCCTAAACAAGTTTTAAGTAATGGCATATAAGAACATATCTTCTCAGGTGACTACTTAGAAAATCAACACCTTGTGGGAAGATTAATAACAGTAATAACAGCAGGCATTTCTGTAGCAATTAATTTGTGCCAGGTACTATGCTACATACTTTATAGATATTATCACATTTTGATCCTCACAACAACCCTGGGAGGTATCCAATTTTAGAGTTGAGGAAACTGATGCAAAATAAGGTTAAGTGACGTGCCCAGGGTCACAGCTAGTAAGTACTATGTTTGTTTAGGAAAACCTGTCCTATGATTAGAACTAGGCTGAGCTTGGCTTGGCAAGAGGTACAGCAATACTTGCAGCTTTGTCACAACAAGCTTTGCTCAGAAATGCAGGGATAATTTCTAACTGTTTCACTAAGTTAATTTAGCAACAAATCAAAGATTCTCTCAGGAAACAGTGCAAGAGGGGCTCAATGAAGAGTGGAGTAATTGAATTTTAAAGCGTATTGGCCAGGAAGCCAAAAGACCTGGGTTCTAGTTCCTGTTCCATCACCATGCCACCCTGGGCCACTCACTTAGTTCCCTAGTTGGTTAAATGAGGAGTTGATCCAGATGATGTTCAGTCCCAAATATTTCATGACTTTGGGTCTGGAGAGGCAGAAACTTACCACTCTCACTATCAGAAATCAGAAATATTGCTTGGTAAGTCCCTGAAGGAAGACTGAATAAAAAGAAAGCTCACAGAAGGTGTGACTGTTTACTAAACATCTACTATGTGCCGGGTACTATCCTAAGAGATAGGAATACAAAGAAAAGCAAAAGACAGTCCCTGTGAGAAGCTCATAGTTGAATGGGGAGAAAACACACAAACAACTACATACAAACAAGCTATGAAAAGCATATATAGGAAGTGATCAACAGAAGGAAGGCTCTAAGAGAAAGTGGGAAAAGCTTTCTGTAGAAGGTGGTTTAGCTGGGACCTGAAGGAAGCCAGGAAAGCCAAGAGGCTGAGAGGAAAGAGAACATTCCAGGCATGTTGGACAGCCAATGAAAATTCCTGGAGTCTGAGAAAGGTAGTATCTTGTTCCAGGCACAACAAAGAGGTCAGCACCACTGGATTGAAGAGTACCTGGGAAGGAGGCATATAAGATATAAGAAGACTAGAAAGGGGATGGAGGTAGAAATAGGTTATAAAAGGCTTTAAATGCCAAACAGAGGATTTTATCTTTGATCCTGGAAGTGATTGGGAGCTACTGAGGTTCAGATAGTAGGTGACATGGTCAGACCTATACTTTAGGAAAATCACTTTGGCAACTGAATGAAAAATGAACTGGAGTAGGGAAAAGACTCATGGTTTGGAGAACAAGCAGCAAGCTAGTGAGACAGTTCAGGCCTGCATCAGAATGGCAGCAGGATCAGGAGAGAAGGTGGAGCGTTGGAGAGGTGTTGCAAAGGTGAAATAAGCACATCTTAGCAACAGATTGGATATAAGGGTCATAGAGTGAGAGACAGTGAGGAGTCCAAGATGACTCTTATGTTGACAGCCCAGGGGATGACTGTGGAGTGGTGGTATCCTCAATAGTAATAGCAAAGTTTGGAAGGGAAGAAGGCTTATGGGGGAAAGATAATGAGTTCAGTTTCTGATACATTGAGTTTAAGAGGTCTATAAGACACCCAGTTCAAGATATCTAATAGACAGAGATGAAATATGGAGGTCAGCAGACAGGGTTAGGGCTGAATAAATAGAGTTGAGATTAATCTGCATAGAGAGAATTGATTCCATGAGAGCTGATAAAATCACCAAGTGAAATGGTACAAAGGAAGAGGAGAAGAGAGACTAGGACAGATCCTAAAACCACTTAATTGCATCCATCGAGACAGTCCCTTGTATTTAACGCTTTGTATTTATTCTTTTGATATTTGTTCTATATGTATTATATGTGATATGTTCCTATTGTCTCCCCTGTTAGAATGTAAGCTGTTCGTGGGGAGGGACAATTTCCTTCTTTGTATTTGTGAGCTCAGAGCACAACGCCTGGTACATAGTAAACACTTAATAAAGCACGTTGACTGAATAGTGGTATGCGTCATTCCCAAAAGGAATGGAGAGAAGAGGAGAAACTGAACAGACAACTGCTAGCTTAGTCATTATTCAACTGTATAATCTTGGCTTAGTCATAACTTCCTACTCTCCTGCTGCTGAATGGGGCTATATGAACTCTGCAATCCAGTCATCGACACCATCACTTTTTAATTTCCCTAACCCCACACAGACAATATACATTTATCCTAGCTAATCTCAAGAAAGCCCTCAATATAGCAAGGATCTCCTTTCATTTTACCCTGATTCTCTCTTCCACTTAAGAAGAGTGGCTGTTCCAAAACCTTTCTTCTCTCCTCAAGACTACCACGGCACCTTCTCCCTGCTACCCTTTCACATGATGACCTAATTTAGATTCAGACTAATACACCATACTTTCTACCAGGATAAGCTCCAAAGAGACATGTAACCTAGGTATAAAAGATTACATCATAAATAAATTAGGGAAATATGGAAAAAAGTTACCTATCTGATCTATAGATAGGAGAAAAATTCATGACTAAACAAGAGACAGAGTTCACAGACAATTAAATGAATAATTTTGAATATATAAAATTTTCAAAAAATTCTGCACAAACAAATTCAGTAAAGATTAAAAGGGAAACAATTACCTGAGGAAAAAAAATCTTTGCAACAAGTTTTTCTGATAAAGGTCTCATTTCCAAGGTACTTAAGGAACTGATTCAAATTTATAAGAATAAGAGTCATTCACTAATTAATAAACAAACTAAGGTATGAACAGGAACTTCTCAAGGAAGAAACCTAGGTTACTACAGCCCTATGAAAAAATGCTGTAATCACTAATATTTAGAAAAGGGCAAATAAAAGTAATTCTGAGATTCTACCTCACAATCTGATTGGTAAAAATGACAAAAAAGGAAAATGATTAGATGTTGAACGTTCTGTGGGAAAATAGGCACATTACATTGATACATTGTTGGTGAACCTGTGAATTGGTACAACCATTCTGGTAAGCAATTTGGAATTATACAGGAAAAGTTGTTAAATAAATAGTACATGACCTTCGACTCAGCTATACTATTGCTAGCCTATACCCAAAGAAAGCAAACAAACAGGAAAAGATCTTATATGTACAACAATATTTACAGCAGCTATTTTTGTGGTGGCAAAAAGTTGGAAATTAAAGGGATGCCAATCAATTGAGGAAAGGCTAAATAAATTGTGGTATATAAATGTGATGGAGTATTATTTGTGCTGTAAGAAATAAGGAAATAAATGATTTAATGAAAGAGGAATAGACTTATATGAGCTGATACAGAATAAAGTAGAACCAGAATAACAATTTATGGAATAACAACTCTGTAAAGACAAAAATCTTTGAAAGCTCTAAGAATTATGATCCATGCAATGACCATTCATGATTCCAGAGACTGATGATGAAATATACAATCTACATTCTGACAGAGGTGAGAGATATAGGGTGCAGAACGAGATAGATATTTTCGTATACAGCAAATGAATTTGTTTTGCTTGTCTATGCATGTTTGTTATAAATATTTCTCTTTCTCCCTCTGCCCCCATCCCCTCCCATCTTCAGTTTCTTCTTTCCCGCTGCCTAAAAACACACATGTCCTCTCTAGTCTTAAAAAAAACTTTCAACAGATTCACCATCCAGCATAGGCATCATCCTGCATCTTTCCTCAATTTTTCAGCCAAACTCCTTGGAAAAAAGCATCTTACTAGGTGCTTCTACTTCTGCTCCTTTTACTTCCTTTAAAAAAAAACAACAACTATACAATCTGGCTTTTTAACTTTTTTTGGCTAGGCAATAGGGTTAAGTGACTTGCCCCGGATCACGCAGTTAGTGTTATGTGTCTGAGGCTGAATTTGAACTCAGGTCCTCCTGACTCCAGGGCCGGTTCTCTATCCACTGTGCTACCTAGCTGCCCCAAAACAGGTTGCTTTATTTATTTTTTTTTTTTTTGGTGAGGTGGTCGGGGTTAAGCGACTTGCCCAGGGTCACACAGCTAGTAAGTGTCAAGCATCTGAGATCGGCTTTGAATTCAGGTCCTCCTGACTCCAAGGCCGGAGCTCCACCCAATGCGTGCAATCTGGCTTTTGACTGCATTGCTCATCTGAAATTGCTCTCTCCAAATTTACCAAAGACCTGTTAATTGCCAAGTCTAATGGCCTTTCTCAATCCTCAACCTTCATAACCTCTCTGCAGCATTTGACAATTTAGTTACTCACACATTAACATGCCACCTCTTGTCTCAATGTCTTCACATTAGCTGCCCACCTCCCCTCACTCTCAAGCCTGGAATTCGATCCTTCCTTTCCTCAGCCTCTTGGAAGCTCTGGTTTCCTTCCAGCCTCAGCTCAAGCACCACCTTCTGCATGAAGACCTTCCTGATTCCCCCAGGTGCTAGCACCTTCACCTCCAAGGTTACCTTGCATTGTAGGCTAGAACTCACCTGGTCTGGTCTGACTGATTCAGGTTAGAGAATGAGATAAACAATGACAGGCTTCTTAGATTTTAGGAACTCTTTGAACTTGGATGGGAGGAAAATTACATCTTCATTTTCACTCACCTCTAAATAAAACGTAGCATTTACTTCTATGAATTAAAAAATATTATTTTGAGAAGGGGTCCATGGCCTTCACTAGCCTGCCATGACACAAAAAAGATTAAGAACCCCAGATTTAGCAGTTAACAAAAAGAGGTTTATGTAATTATAGCAAGGAAGAATATTAAGCAAAGACAAAGGACTGATTCATTTGGGCACAGCTTCCCTGATGCTGTATTTGCCATGACACTGCATGGTCAGAAGCATGTATGCAGGCTGAGAGGAACTCATAATTCCTGGTGTGTGGAGTCTGTACTTAGGCCACCAGAAAGTTATTACGTCAATATTTCTAGCTTTAGTTTACTGGGCTAATTAAGTCTCAAGGTTGCTTTTAATATTTTGTAAGGAAAAACCAGTCTATCTTGAGTGAAGTGGGGCCCTAGGAAAAGATAACTCAACCTATGTGGCCGGGAGCTAAGAGATACAGCTCCTATCACACCATGTGTCTTATATGTATCTGTGAGTATGTTTTGACTATGCCTACATATATGTACATGTTGTCTCCCCTACTATAATGTACATTCCTTGAGGGGAAGGGCTGATTCACTTCTCTCTCTTTTCCTAGGACCTAGCCCTTGCCTGCCAAATAGTACACACTTAATAAATGTTTGTTTGATTAAACTCTCCAGGTTTCAATTTCCTCACCTGTAAAATGAAGGGGGTGAGACTAAAGCTCTACGATTTATAAGGTACTTTTCCTAATTATGATGTCTGTGGTTACATAAGAGTAGAAATTGAAATTTCAGCATGCTTTCTGTTCTTTGATTTGATCATTAGAACATTAGTTATGGTCACGTTTAAAAAGAGCTGTAAAAAATTGTTATTCAGCAAGGTCAAGAATAAGATATTCTGATTAATACAAAGTTACTATTAATGGCATACAGATCAACAATTTTCAAAAAGTTAAAGTAGGAAAATAACGTATTACTGAAAAGTGTAACTTTTTCAGAAGGCTAAAATGCCTCTCAGTGTCTCAGTTACTAACTGAAACATTAATTATCATTACATAAACTGTAACTACAGTAGATGTAGCTATCCTGAGGTTGGTTCAAAAAAACCCCTCAACATTTTATTGGACATTTCTTCTCTCATTAAACAAAAGTGCCAAATATGCTTCTCCCCCCCCAAAAAAAAGGTTGTTTGGGTTCCTTGCCATGCAGACACCCCAAGAAACATTGTAGAATAGAGGAAAGTACAGAATTTGGAGTCAGTGGACCTGGGTGTGAGTCCCTGCTTTGCCATTTACCATCTATGTGACTTGGAGCAGATTACTTAAGAGCTCTGGACCTCATGTTTCCTGACTTGTAAAATGGGTGTGTGTGTGGGGGGACGACTGGGTGGTCTCTAAGATCCCTTCTAGCTCTACATCTTATGATCTGGTGATTCACCTCAGTAAAAGATAAGCTTGGTGGACATGCTTCCAATGTGCTCCAAAAAGTTACCTGAAAAGCCCTAGTACCAGGTATAAACTCTGAAGAGGTTAAAGACAGAAGGAAAGGTCCCATACATACTAAAATAATCACAGCAGCACTTTTTCTGTGGTAGCAAAAAACTGGAAATAGAGTGAGTGCCCATTATCTGGGGAATGGCTGAACAAATTAGGATATGTGAATGCAATGAAAGACTTGCAACGCAAGAGATCATGTACATGAAGAAAAAACTGTTGGGAAGACTGATATGAACTGATACAGAGGGAAGAAGACAGAACCAAGAGAAGAATATGTACAATGACCATAATAATGTGTGTGTGTGTGTGTGTGTGTGTGTGTGAGAGAGAGAGAGAGAGAGAGAGAGAGAGAGAGAGAGAGAGAGAGAGACAGTTGGGAGAAAAGAATGGGGAAGTATTAGGAAATGAAAGTGAAGACAAAAAAACTTGGCAAAACTTTTTTTGGATCGATTCTTCATAAGTTCTTAAAATATAATACTAGAGAACAGTGATACTCAAATTTTTGTGGTCTTTGGAACCCTTCAGTAGGGCAAAAGATGCTTACTCACTACTGTTAAGGGAGAAATGGACCTATGATCTAAATGTCCCAGAGGACACCTAGAAAAGAAAACCCTCTTCACCAGTGGAGGCCAGCACTTCTTTGGTAACTTAGTGCCTCGAGCACTGAAGGGTTAAATGGTTAAGGTCACATAGCCAGTAAACGTCAGAAGTGGGGTTTGAACCCAAGTCTTACTGGCTTTGAGGACAACTCCCTACCTATTATACCACCTAGTCTTTCACCTGCTTCTGTAAAAAATAAAAAATGTCATGTAAATCAATGGAAATAATGAAGCTACTATAATGTTAACATCAATCAGGTAGTGTAAGTTTTAATTAAATAAAACGAGTAAATTATTTACTCAACAGAAATAAAAGCATATACACATTTTATTGGAAACCTTAGTACAGCATGTCGGGCATCTGGGGGAACATCTCAGACATCACAATGCACTGTTCTTTGTGACTGACTTTCTGTTTAGACAAACAACAGGTTTTGACCACTGGCAAAAAATGAAGAAATCTTAAAAAGTTACACTGAAGCTGCTTACAGTTAACTGGTATAAAAAATGAAACCAAAAACATTTCCATATGCCTTGATTGTATTATAAGCAGAATTCTGAGTCTACCACAGCTGACTTTCCCTTTAATCTGGAGGCTCTGACTTTAATGATACAAGAAACACTTTAACTTTTTGTATGTTTTACAGGACGTTTTATTCAGTCAAAAGTAAAGTGTATCATAATCTTGTAGGCAGCCTCAGATGTAATTTAAGCATGGGGAGGATCAACTTGTATACCCACTCCTATTTTCTATAAAACTTGGATTTGTCTCTTTGGTTTCTCTTTATAATCTGCTCTTTGTAACCAGTAAGAAATGCAATGCTACCATGAGTTATTTTTCTTGATACTGGTAAATCATTTTTCTCCCAAAAAAAAAATCATTTTGGAAGACAGCATCATCCAAAATGACAAATGGATGGAGTAAGAAAATACAATGGTCAAAAGGTTGTGCATGTTCCAATGTTTTGGAAAGGTAAACAGGCTTCTCACACTTTCACAAGCTATGTGGTAACTGCACCTTCATCTTTTTTCCTCCTTACAGAGCCCTGGGATTGCAGTGAACAGGCACACTGCAGAGAGCACTGGTCATAACATGTGTAAGCTCTTGAGTGCATCCAATGACATGCTTTGCTGACTGGTCACTAGGTAACATGACACTACACTGGGGAGGGGAGGGAGAGATGCCACAGTGGTTATACATCCATATATTACCAGAGGGTGATGTAAATGCCACAGCCACAATTAGCTTTTAAAGAACACTATGTTAGCAGTGCTTCAAAAGGTTAATAGGAGAAAAGCTTTAATGTGTCTAAGAGCTACTTATAACCACACTGCCTTTCCCCACTGAAGGCTGGAGGATGAACAACTAAAATGGCGAGTGGAATACGAAAAAAGCTGGGTAGAGAGCCTCAAGATCAATACGTTAGACAAAGAGAGTCAAGAAAAGTAGTGGCAGAGTCAGAAAACCTGTATTTGTGCAGAGTAGTGGAAAGAGCACTAGATTGGAAGTCAGGAAGAATCTGAATTGAGATCTTGCCAATGGGCCTCAGTTTCTTCATCTGTATAATGGGGATATGGGATTCTACAATGGCTAAGGCCTCTTCTAGTTTTATTGTCTATGATCATATGACCTCTAAGACCGTCCACCTCTAAATACCATGATTCTAAATATTTAAAGTCATAATATTAACAAAAAAGTTTATCAATTTTTACATTAATAGGGTAAAATGAATTACTTCATCAAATTCTGGAAAACTAGAACTAGGGATTACCACTTGAAGCTTGAGAGGTACATTTAGAGCAAATAAAAGAATATACTGCTTTACATAATAATAAAAATAATTAGCATTTATATATATAGCACTTTACCCAGCAGCTTAGCGGCACAGAGGATAGAGTGCCAGGCCTGGAGTCAGGAAGACTCCTCTCCCTGAGTTCAAATCCGGCCTCAGACACTTAGTAGCTGTGAGACCGTGGGCAAGTCATTTAACCCTGTTTGCCTCAGTTTCCTCATCTATAAAATGAGCTGGAGAAGGAAATGACAAACCATTCCAGTATCTCTGCCAAGAAAACTCCAAATCAGGTCACAAAGAGTCAAACACAACTAAAAATGACTGAATGACAACAATGGCACTTTAAGGTTTGTAAAACATTTTACATAACAACCTTGCCCAGCAGATGCTATTAGTATCACCATTTACAGATGAGGAAACTGAGACTGCAACAGGTTGAGTGATTTGCACAGGGTCACACAGCTACCAAGTAGCTATGGAAGGATTTGAACACAGGTCCTCCGGACTCCAAATCCAGCATTCTATTCTCTAGCCACCTAGCTGCCCCCAAAGCAAAGAATATATTTATGAATCTTGTCATGATAGGAGTTGCTGCAGACTTCAAGTACACAAATATTTTAAAAGAAGAGATTAGATTAGATTAGATTTAGAGCTGGAAAGAGATCTTCAATGCCATCTAGCCCAACCACTTCATTGCACAAATGAAGAACTGAGGCCCAGAGAAGCTGACATGCCTAAGGTCACATTGGGAGGAAGACGTAAAGCTAGGATTTGAACCCAAGTGATACAGAGATCTGCAACAGATCTAAAGAAAGACAGAAGTTTATGTGACAGTTACAATACTTGAGATTGATATCAAGGAGGATAACTATATCCTTTAGTTTTTAGCCTTTAAAAAATTTAAATTTAATATTTTTCCAGTGAAAATCTACTTTTTGTCCCTCCTTCCCTCCCTATTGAGAAAGAAGGAAAAACAACTCCCTCATTGCAAACATGCATAGTCAAGTAAAACAAATTCCTGCACTGGTCATGTCCAAAAAAGAGTCTCGATCTGTACTCTGAGTGGGTCATATGTTTCACTGTGAGTCCTCTCGAATCATTCTAGCCTTCTGTAAGTAACCAGATTGGTGTGTCTAGCAATACAGAAAGCAGAAACATTATTCAAAGGCAGCAATAAGGAAAAAATGAAATGTCTGAACATTCTTTCCCTT